>NC_136705.1:20980152-21190152 GCF_947650265.1 Symphodus melops
GCAGAAGAAGTGCATTTGACACACTTTTTGACATGCTTTTTTCTGTCCGTAGATTGAAGCAGAACTCAGAGACAATAAAGCCATTTTTTCAAAATCTTGCATTAACTCTCCATCTTCCCTTTGTAGTAAAACTCATTACCCAGCTAGCTTAATTACTGCATGGGGGTCAAGTGTTTTAAGCTTCCTCAAAAGAACAGTCCTCTGCTCATTTAACTGACAGTCTTTTATTAACCCAACTAGCTTTTCCCCAAAAGTTTTAATGAGAGCTGCAATGTCGTCTGCGAGCCGTCCTTTTTCTATCCCCGACGTTCGTCTGTCTGTTTGTCCTCTCAGCAGGGTTCCAAAGACAAATAGCCACATTGTTATACAAGCCTTTACCCAAACCCTCACTAGAGTAAGCAAAAAGAAAGAAAAGGAGGGGAGAAGACACGGAGAAGAAGAGTGTAAAACCTCAAGAAAAGAGGAAAGAGGGGCAATTAATTCTGTTTCCAAAAGAACAGAAACCATCTGGGTTAGTGCCCCACCTGAGGGCAGCAGGCTTTCACATTAACCTCTCTTGTTAGGATCATAAAGACGGACCCTAACAAGGCCCAGTGAGCACTTAGAGCAAGTGTAAAAACACACACACACAAATATAGATATACAACCATAGACTCTCTCTCTCAGTCATCTCTGACACACACATACACTCAAAGGCAGGCATGAAAAAGCAGCGAACGACTTCCCTTGGGAGCTGAGAACCTTTTAAGTCCATTAAAAACTGCTGGCGGGAGCGAGACAGGGCTGTAACCCAACCGCAAAAGATTGGAACCAGGAACCACGGTGTGGCTCAGACACACCACTCAGGAGTAAAGAAACACATCAGGAAAAACCTTTGTCTTTTACTAGCCAGAGTACTCGAGCTGATTCTGAACAAACAGTAGAGGGCTTTCATAAAATGGAAACTGTCACTCAAAAACAATAACCATAATGATTACATTATTTTTGATTTCACTGTGCTGGATTTTACATGTAATTTACTTCCACACCTTTAAGGCTTCAAGGACTATTATGGTTCTTTTTAATCCAGTCAAGGATGAAGAACAAATGAGTGTATACACAGGCACATAGCGAATCGATTAAACTACGTTAAACAAAGTCTCATTCTCCAGAACGGGGTTGAAAAGCCAGCGCTGGGTTTAGAATAATGAGCGTGAAGTTAGATTGGATGAAACAGGGGAGCTGTGTTAGCACAATCCTCTGGCTGTTGGCAGAGCCCCTCTGCTCCAGATGGACTAATCACGCTTGTTCAAGGCCATCCGCTGCCGGGGAAGAAGGCCTCTGCCTGCTCTGTGTCTGCTCCAGCTCGACAGACCACTCATTGCTGCTCAGTGTTAGCAAGCCACAAGTAGGCTGACCATGTGCCCCCCCCCCAGGATGAGACTGTTCCCCTTAAGCCCTACAGGTTGGTGTTGGTCTAATGAAAGGTGACACGAGGAGATAGTTGCAGGGAAGTGACAGATAGATTCAAGATGGTGTTGAACATCAAACGCAAGATAAACACATGGAGAACTGAGGTTAGGATCATGGGTTAGTAGCACCATGATTTGGATTGAAGGGAGGGAAATGATTTTTCCATGTCCCACTGTTTCATTATTCCCAGATGCTTTTGGTAATCTGAACTGGAATACTGGAAGCTGAAAGGATCAGCGAGCAACAGGGACACTGATTATCTCAAAGAGAGTAAAAAAACATTGAGCCTTGTTGCAGATGGGAATAAAAGTTTAGCATTACTGCGGAATTGTCTCACTGCATGGGGCTTTTGAGTGTCAGGATGTGTGGGTGTGTGATGGAGATTGGCTTTAACAAGTGGAAACCCAGTGAAAACTGTGATGACACATTTTATTCATACATTGAGGTATACGATTCCACTGGCAGAAAGCTTTGCAGACTTCTCCTGTGACATAAAACGACCTCATTAAGTAACACAGACATCATTTCACCTTGAACAGAGTTCAAAGTCTAGTTCAGAGTTCCTTATTTCAAGTTGCAGTGTCACACCAACTCTCTGTCACCACTGGACTCTCTCGCAGACAGGCAAGCACAGAGGAGCAGCAGATGACTTTGCATGAAGGCCAAATTATGTGCAAAGAACTTGGATTTTCACTCGTGCAGTTCAATTTATCTTACAGACAGTAAGCACAGTGGAGATCACAGGGAACCCTTCACACACTTGATCTAATAAGACAGTGTTAATGAGACCTGATGGAAATCCAACAAGTGCAATCGGAGCTTAATTGTCCTTTAACAGTGTTTGAAAGCGACCAAACCCAAGACAACGTTCATCACACATATTGAAACCACGTTTTGCACTTCATTGTTGTGGTACGCAAGAAACCTCAGCAATATTGTTGGCTTGCGTCTTAAAGAGAAGACAAAGGGAGAGTGCGTGTGCAGAGACAGAGGAGAAGCATTGAGCGTGAGCAAAGTGAAATAAAAAGTGAATGTACTTACAGTCGAGACAGACCAGGGTTCTTCTGAAACAGCAACTCAGGAAGCTGCTGCAGTTGATTACGGTTCAGCCGCCTGCGGCAGGGAAAACATACGATCAACCAGTGACTTTTTGTTTGTGTGTCTGTGCATGTGTGTAGGCTGTGAATAATTCTGCTTGCTGCCGAAGAATCGGCTTCGCCACAGGCTATTGTGTTTCAGTGCGCACTGAATGTCACATAAATATCCAACCGAAAGTTCAGGGGAATTAAACCATAGTCAGAGACAGCGCCATAAATTATCTCTGCACAGTTAAATTACAGTGCTGCGCCTGGTCCTCTGCTTACTTTCCCAGAGTAAGGGGGTCGCAACATTCCCATTTAAATAAGTGAATTACATCCACTAGTTATATGAACATGAACACATTTTTATCAGGGGTGATACATCAACACAAGATGTTTCGAAGCAAATTCAAGAGAAGAGGATGAGCTAATTCAAGCCAAAGGAAGCGCTGCTTAAGAAGGTTGGTTGGCGACAGAGTCCATTTCAAACTACTTTTGTGTAACACTCGCAGGCTTTATGCAAATACAACAATTTAGTCGACGAGGAACAGACTGTGGCTAATCTGTTGGAAACCACAACTCTCCTCTCCCCTGAATGGAGGCTCATGGGAGTGAAAGCAACGGCTGTGGCACAGTGAAGCTGGAAATCTGAAAGGCCGGTCTGATGCCGTTACTTTAGACACATTCAGACAGATGTTGGGACCTGAGCCACTCACTGTATACACTGAAAAGAGTGCTTGGCCAGCTGAGGTGGAGATTTAGTGTGCTTCTGGTAGGCTATTAATGGCCTGCTGCCTCTCTGTTCACACTGACTGAAATGTACCTGCTGGTGGGTTAGAGGCTTTTGAACATTAGAGAAATGAGCCGCCTAATTTCCACATTGGTCTGGCACATGGATACTTCTACCCAATGTTTGGATCTGTGCATGGTCTCGAGGTTTGGTAATGTAAATTGTTAATGTGGGTTTCAGATCTGGGGAAAGTCTATCATAAATTAACCACAGTGTGTGCATGACGGCGAGTGTTAAAAAGTCATCTGCTGTGCAGGTTTTTTCGTGTGGGGCACACTATTGATTTGCTAATGAGCTGGTTTTGAGGTGTGGTTGACTGTGTTTGTCTGTGTGTTTTTCCCAGCCTGTTTACAAGCTGTCAAGGAGTCCTGTTGCTGTCCAGATGAGCCACGGTCTGTGGTGGGGGAGTCCTCTTAAGCCCCCACATCCCACTGAGGGCATTGCTGTCAGGCTAAGTTAATAAAAAAAAATACTCCCAGCCCACACTATACCCTCTTAGTACAAACCCAACCACAATGGAATGAAAAGGAAGTGCCTCATACTTGATACAACATTTACAATCAGTTCCTCCTGTTAGTCTCATTTAACTTAGACAAGGACTGAATCAGATCAGTGGAAGAGTGGGATTTTCATTTGAAGTTTAAAAAAAGATGTAAAAATGTGTTGCTCCTGTCAGCCTATCTGCAGACACCCCTGGGTGGTACTCACAGCCTCTCCAGCTCCTTCATGTCATCAAAAGCTCCTCGCTCGATCACAGTGATCTGATTCTCCATCAGCTGCCTGCAGAAAGAGGACAGAGAGCCTTAGAAACGACATGACACATGTGGCTTTGACATTTTTACGAGTCTGCGGACGGTCACTCAAGCTTCAACAAAGTATAGAGGCCTTTGGGGGTTTTGGTGGCGAGACTTATACAGCAAGTATATTCAAGCTGGGTGCAGTATATTCAGCACCTTTCTCTCTCTGTGACACACACACACTCACTCACACACACACACACCCCCACACACACACACACAGGGCAGTGGTGTGGACTGGGGGCATAGTGTGGAATCTTGGCAGACGAAGTAGAAATAGCAGCCAGGAAAGTTTCTAAGGTGGCTCACAAAGTGTGGGCCCAGGCTCTGGTGTGGTCCTCTGGGTGTAGCGGCTGGGTGGAGACCAGACGAAAGGTTGGAAGAGGGTCAGAAAGTGCGAGAGGGGAAACTGAGGTGGGCTCAAATGTTTTAATTATTGGCAAAATCAAGGGGAAAGCAGCCTGTGTGCGTGTGTGTGTGTGTGTGTGTGTGTGTGTGTGTGTGTGTGTGTGTGTGTGTGTGTGTGTGTGTGCGTGTACGGTTGACAGTATCAAAGTTACAGGCAGTACATCAAGGCTGTTCGTCATGTGCAAAACAAATATGGTTGCACACAAACATGCAGCACAAGCACACAAGCAGGAACACATCCTTTCCTCACCTACATTGCCAAAGCTAACGCTGAGAAAAAGGGTCTTCGATGGTTTTGGAAGTGTTACAATAACACAAGGCCAGGAGGGAGAGAAAAGTGTCCAGCAGCTTGAGAAGCAACAAGAGCCTTCCTTCATTACGTATACAACTGTTCTGTGTTGAAGGCAACCTCTCATGTCTCCTGTGAGGCCGTGCAGCGCTGCAACTCAGCAGTCTGGGCTTCCTTCCCCATCGAATATAAATGCTAATCACAGCTCGCACTCCATAAACATAGAGAGAAAAGTGCAATTCACCTACGATCTCTTTCTCATGAATTTAGATGGATTTGGGAAAAAAATATGATAAGTACTTTGAATTCTGAGAACTTTTTTTTGTAGAGACAGTCTAAGGGCATGCATCCTCTAATTTCTCCTCTAATTTTTTTTGTTTCTGAGTTCTCTCCTCACAAATACACATCACTGATTTCAACGAGCCCAGTGCCAGACGTCTGGAGGTAAATCAGCTGTGTTGATTCTAGCCCAGCAGGATAGATGGCAGCTGACTGTAAAGATAAACCTCTGTTCCTGTTTGGCTCCTTCTGGGGGTTGCCTCAGGGTCAGCGAGCTCAGAGGTCGACCCGCTGTTTGTCTTTTTACTGCTCAGCTCCCCCTCCAGGGCACAGAGACAGATTTCCTAGCTTCACATGCAGACATGCCAAGTACCTACATTATGTTAATCACGCGTCATGTATACAGTCGGGCGGCGTTTTAAAAACTGAGCTGTGTGTGTTTGCATGTGTGTGTTAAGAGTAGCACAGTGATGGCTGAGGAGGATATCAGAGGCTTTCCAGCCAGGGACGTTCTGTCTTTAGAGCCCCTTGTAAGGAGTTGTTTCCTTCTTACTTACCTGTGACAAGCTGCCGACATGAAGGCATTTAACCTCCGTGTGTATGTGGGTAGGTGGTGGTGCAGCAAAGAGGCATGCATACGAGTAACGAGAGGGGACAAGAAGGAGGAGGAACATGCAAGCTGAAGTTCAACATAGAGGGGAAGACAGGGACTAGGCTTGAAAATAGTCTGGTTTTTCTGGGAAGTGGGAATTATGTGCAGCTCATGTTACATCTAAATCATGTTCAGGTCTACACAGCTTCCCTTCTGGCAGTATTTTAACAACTATACTCACAAATGTTTACACACGTATAGACACTTTTACAGCTACTTTAATACCTGGAGTCACAAGTGCTTTTTAATTTCAACACACAGGGAGTCAATGACTTCTACTGAATGTGTTAACAGTGTTGAGAGCCGATTTAAGCCTGGTGCTTTTTGTACACATTACATGTTGATGTGTGGGTACAGAGGGCAAGTGAGTGTGTGTGTGTCTGAGGGACAACATATGCTACTACAACAGAGAGAAAACAGTGAAAGAGTGGTCCATTACTTCCCTCGCTGCAGTAGCTTAATGTACTCTGGAGTGGGACTCTCGACAGAAGTCTCCCCACTTCAATGGGTTTATGCTAATTTGAGCAGAAAGTCAGTGCAGCCTGTGAGTTGCAGGGTTAGGTAAAGCTCAGGTACGCATGCATGGATAGATAGACTCCTATTGTCCCTTTACGAATACATAGATTTCATCCAAACGCAAACATGACGGTGAGTACTTACAGAACTCTGATGAACTTGAGTCCAGCGAAGTCACTCTTGGTGATGCGTGTGAGGTTATTCCCATTCAGCTCCCTGCAAAGACAGACACGCAAACATGTATGAATAATTCATTTTTATTCTCCCTCTGAACCTGTTCAGCCTGGTGACTCAAGGAGCAGACAGAGCCATGGAGGAATCTCAGTCTACTGATACCAGAGTCAAAACTGGAGCTTTGCAACACGCACACAACCACAGCCTTCATTCACACATGGTCTGCACAGACCCCAATCTGTTTGCTTTAGCATGCTACTGCTGTGATATATGCTTACAATGTCCCTAATTGCTGGCAGTTTTATGAAATACAAATTGCTTTAGATGAGATGTGAAATGTAACACACAGTATATTAATGGGTAAATCAGAAAGTCTGTGTTCAAGGGAAGTTCACGGTCAGGTTTTACTCCACTGGGAGAAATTAAGAAGTCCAATTTAAATGGAAGCCACATTTGAGCTGCTTGTTTGTCTTTCTATTCCAGCCCTCTCCCACCGACACCCAAACCCCCCTCCTCACTCTGTTTGCCCTGTCCTCCTACTATTGGTGGGGATTAGCAGGAACTGGCGGAGGGGATTTGGGTAGGGCCACAAGGCCAGAAAGCTAAGTGCTGTGGATATAATAGGAGCAGCCTCCCTGCTGGGAGCTGGCCATCGCTGCTAAAGAAGGGACGGACAAAATAGCTGAAAGGAGAGGTGTAAAATTTACTGTTTGCTTCTTACAGTATGGCTGACATTTCGTATTTCTAATTTTGATTTTATAATCAACTGTTGCGTGCTTAACTTCGGTCCTGCTAGAGATGTTGTGCTTTGCTGCTGCAGAGGACTGTGCAAGATTTATATTTACCTCTGTATTCTCATGACAGAGAGAAAGGGAAGCAGACAAAGCACGCAAACATTTCTCTGTGCTACTGCAGTTTCAATTATTGGTCCACCCTACCCTGACCCTCACCCAAAGAACAACCCAACAAAATGGCTTCATATCCAATCCGAGAGCACTGGTCTCTCTCCCTCAGTCACTCTCTCCTTCTCTGGTCTAATGACCACTCCAGGGACTGTAGCGCTATGCAGTAAGGAAGAGAATGGTCATTATAGACAGATGGTTATGTGTGTATGTGCATGTGTGTACACAGGTGCATCGAGAGGCCAAGCGACAGGGCCACGGGAAATAAATAATGGCCCAGGCTTCATTAGGCTGGGCCCCGACACACACACACACACACACACACACACACACACACACACACACACACACACACACACACACATGCGGTACTCATTACAGGTGCTTACGCAGACAGACACACATACATACACCCACACACCCTTCTGGATTCACAATGTCTTATCTTCAGGGTGGTCATTGCTGATGACACCCGGAGGACATTAAGAGGAATAAGATCGAGGTGGAGAAAGGGAAGAGAGATGGTTGAAGTGAGGGATGGAAATACGAGGACGAACGAGTCACGTGACACTGCACTTTTCTCATCCAGTAATAAAGTCTTCCTTTAAGTGATATGCTAGTGATAGTTTAAAAGCAGCAACACAACAACTTCTTGAAGAGTTTTGTAAGTTTTGATGACTGATCTAAATTTACTGTTCCTTGAAATGCCTTCAGACGATGCTGCATAATCCTCCTCAAAGTGAGCATCTTTGAAACCATATTGCCTGTGCACCTGCTCCGAAATGCTGTGACATTTACACTGAAATGCCACCAGCCGCCTATGATGCTTTAACTAGTCAAGAGTCACACTGTTTATGACATATTCTGACCTTTCCCATTGGCATTTTGCAACTCAAACCAAGCACTGTTTTGTAGTGCTTGAATTGCCCAGGTGAAGATCAGTTCTTGAAATTGCTCAGGTAATAATGTTCGCTCTGGGGCTCATCTGCTCCAAAGATCTATGACTCACACATGCAGACATGACCTTCTACTGTTACTCTTACTCTGAGCTGTTCAGAGCGCAGCTGAATTGGGTGCCCAAGCAATGCATTTTACATTAAAAGAGAAAGGTAGACACTTTGCTTTATGATAAGAGTGTGTGGTCCTTATACAGAGATGCAGCTTCTGGTATTTGACCCGTCTGATGATGTGTCCTCACCCAAGGGAGGATTCTGTCTCTGTAGAACGTCATCAAGTTACGCCCCTCTGCAAAGAATAGTGCACTGGTTGATAGAAAGTAGCTGGGAATCACATCAAGAAGATTTTTTTTTTTGTCATTTGCACACAGCGGTATACGTGTGGTCAGTTAAGTACAGTGGTAAGTTTTGCATGGAGCCAAATATGTTTTTGGTAAATGCACATCTTTAGTGTGCATTAGTGCCTCCAAGAAAAAAGTGCTTTTTATAGCTACGATATAAGTCATGGATATTACTTTGTTTTACAATCAAAGGAAGCTGAGCAATGATGTGTAGCACAACAGAAAAGGTCTGTTTACTCCTTTCATAGAGAAAGCTTTTCTTCTTCTGATATAGGTGGATTTCAATCAGCAATGCAGTGTAATAAAATTATTAACTATCATTCTTTGTTCTGATGAAAATGTATTTGTACTGCCGACTGCTTTAATCACATCCATTCCATCCTCTGGAAACTCGGCAAGGAGTTCATACAAACTTCCTGAAGTGGAAGTGGATTTATAACATCACTGTCTAATCCCTCTTCATCTTCCATCCCTATTTGATTGATGCCTGTAAGTACTTCCTGGTGCACCTTCCCTTGGGTGACCACGCGGCAACTATGCTCCAGCGCTCCACATTTCTGTAATTCAAAGGGGGTCACAGCGCTGCTACAATGCTGAAAAACTCATTATGTTTATTTCTGCCAGCTGCCATGTTCCCTTTGCTGAGGTGGACCTGGTTCGTATTGAGCAACGCTATAAACCTCAGGACTGGAGGGAGGATAAGCAAACACACTGGCTCGCCAAGGCCTGCCTACAGATACAAATCCACATGTGCATTAACACACATATACAAAGACCATATTAAGTTACTGTATCAAGGAACTCAAACAAGCACACCTACTGGGGATGTAACCACAAAGCATTACTGTGGAAGGTCATTTTATGCTGTTGGTCTCTGGCCAGAGCAAAACACGGAAATGATCACAAGAGAAACTACTGTTGGCTGTACAGCTTGTCACCAACATTATCGATTTATGCAGAAAAACAGCAGAACAGAATTAAATATGGACACAGTGGGACATTACATTCGTAAGTTGAAGTTTAAAGTGGGACATTACATTCGTAAGTTATGATAGGGAATACCTATTTACAGCTATAAAATGTTGCCACACTGTTTTCCTGGCTCAGAGGAGCACACTTTTTCTTCTTTAAAAACCTTGTCCCAATGCTTTGGATAGACAAGGCTCATTAGGTGGGTCACTGTTGGTACTAAGCCTGTGTTCAATAGTTTTTCTGCTGCAGCCATAATAAAAAACTGGCAAAGCAAAACTCACTCGCAGGCTGTGGCAAAGAAGTAGGCCAAACAAGCTTACATGGAGCAAAGTTTGGAGGCTTTCTAAATATGAGAACAAGCTAACGACAGCTTTTCACAGATCTCACAGCGGCATACTTTTTAATGACTCAAAATGTTCTTTACTCCTATTTTACTGCTCATGGCCATGCTGTGTGTGTCTACATTAATCCTGCTCATATCTTAAATCGTAACTGTAAAGTAAGTAGCCTATGGGACAGTGCTTTCCAATAAGGTGTCCTTTATTAAGACTTTCACTCCGCCAGTCAGGTAAAGTGCAAGTTGTTAAATAGTAATCTTATCTAAACTGAGGTACATTGTGCAATTTAAATACATAAAATATAACATCACATCAACTTCGCTGTGATATAATCCTCGAATCAGAGTGAAGATCATAAGTAGTTAACTGAATATCAAACGGGATGTGATTAACAGTAATCACAGGCCTTCATTTAGAAGGTTAACAGATGCACACATGTTAATTATTCTTATTTCACATGCAGCTAGTGTATGAAGAGACAGTTTAACCACAACATCATGGGAGTTCAATTCTTATGAACAAACAGACACCTGCAGCCAATCAGAATCAAGTATTCACAGAGTCCATTGTATAATACTGCTTAATGTTTAATAAAGCATGGACAAGTGTTGCTACTTTGCAGAGACTTAAGACTCTGCACACGCCATAAACCTGAAAATCTGAGTGGAAGTGAAGGCACCTCATCCCTTCTTCATTTAAATTCGTTTTAAACGGCTTATTAAGGTGTATACATTTTGCAGAGTGATCAATCTGTCTCGCTGCTGAGAGCGCAACAGGACCATTTGTCCTGAACAGACTTGGCCTAGCGGGGAGGACAGGAGCCAGCTGATTGAGGATCATTTGCACAGTGCTCCGCAAACTCCTCGTTGTGGTAACCACCCAATAATCAGAGGCCTGAGGTCCTGAACAGCCTGAGTATGGATGCACAAATCACACACTGATAATGCTATTAGACCACACCTGCAAACACTCTCCTTAATGAATGAAGTGAACAGTTTGAGAAGCTGTGGAAGAGTGAAGCGTTTCCTATCCTGCAGGCTCCAGGACATATGGACGTGACAGCCGTGAAACACGCAGGAGGAGAGAGAGACACAGGGAGACAGAAAGACGGAGGAGCCACACTGACAGTGTTGTTAGCTGCCTGAGAGCGACGGTGTGGAGCAGAGTGGTGGAGTGTTGCGACGAGAAGCTGTGAAGAGCTGACAGGCTGTCTGGGAAACGTCAGGGGAGAGACGAATCCTGGGAGACTGAGAGGGGAAAGTGACCTACATACACAGTTGGTCTAACAAGGCTACAGACAGAACCAGGCAGTACCATCCAGGCCCGCTTCCTGGTCAGAGATAGAGAGACTGAGAATGAGAAGAAGAGAGAAAGCAGGCCACTATGACCAGAATAACACTCTTTTAAAACCCAACTGGAACACTTCTATCCACACGAACAGGTCAGATTTCTGTTCTCTTGTTGAAATGTGGCTTTCAGACGAACATCAAAGGCCCTAAGCTGCACTTTTTCACTGTGCGTCTGTGTTATGCCTTAATAAGTGCATGGATGTCTTAGAGTGTTTTCCCAACTTCGGTACTTCTCTCAGGCGCTATTTACAGTTGTCATTCTGCCCAGTCAGGCCTCAGGAGCAAGATTACTGATAGAGGAGTTAAACATGAAGAACATCAAACACATGCACCAACACACACAACCACACAAATCTCCTCCTCAGGGGCCTTGACCCACACAAAATACAACACACAAAATATCTCGCATCTGCAGACTCCTTCATTTTATAATTCTGCATGTAAAAGTCAGGGGCCTTGACACACATTTTTTTTCCAACTTTGCACAGCCTTCCCACAACAGAAGGAACCTTGACACAATGTCTCGTAGTTGTTGTTTTTGTTTTTTTATCATGTGCCACTTGCTGCTGTGAGCAAAATAGAAAGAGTGGGAGCTGGGAAAAAGAAACCAGTGGAAAGACAAGGGAGGAAAGTGGCACACAGGCCCTTTCTGATCAAACATAGATAACTTATGACACTCTCCCAGGCCCAAGTGAATCAATTAAACATCTGTTTGAACGTGTGTTCTTGAGAAGAAGGAAAAAAGAGAACACACATGGACAGCGCTGTAGTAGAAGCAGAGGCTGAAGGGCCTTTTAAGATTTGTACTGTAGTTTGTTCAGTGACAGACGCTGAGGTTCATTTGTGGCTCTGAGTCCCGCATGAAGGCACTCAGGCTGTATGAATGCCGTACTTTGACTGAGAGTGTATCATATGGACTCAACATCTGCTCGGCCACATCTATTATCTTTCAGTTATTCCGCGAAGAAGACTCAGACGATGTTTGCCTGACAGATGTGCGCAGATGACTGGTAATTTGATTGATCTTTCATGTGGGCTTAAATCAATCTGTTGATGTCAAAGAATATTGAATAAATGGTTGTTGTCTCTCCCACTGAGCACTGAGCTGATATCAAGGTAGCAACGATGACTCAATTAAGACTAGGGACCCTGGCTAGTTAGCACCAGAATTACTAGTGACTTAAAATAATTATATTTATATGAACAATTTCAGTTAAATGTTTAACAATGCGTCTTAACTGTATTGCAGCCGCTCCCCACTAACCGTGCCTTTAGATGTGGTTAATGGGCCTGCAATCCCGCTATATTGCCTATAAAAGCCAGCTCACTGGACGGGTCTCATCTTGTATTTAGTATGTATCCGGTTAACTGACATAAAGCCACTCGACCTGAGAAATGCCAAACCCCAGTCAGCACAGGCATGGATGTTGTGCAAAGAAAACACTTCTGCAATAAAAAATTTTTTTTCACAAACATTCATTTGTTTTATGTGCTTTTTAAAAAATCCTTAAAAGCCACATAATAATTGAATTTCCTGAGAACAAAGAATAAAAATGACTCTGGCAGAATAGCAGAAAAAACACTTGCACAGAAAAAGCACTGGTGCGATAAATGTGCAGACAGATGTAGATCACAAGCACCTCTCGCATCTGGTGGCTGCCCATAATTTCCTCTCAAACTTGCATCACATCAAAAGCATCTCGGCTGGCGTGAAATGTGGATTATAAAGGCACATCTACAATGTTCGAAGAGTGTTCACTCGTGCATTTTAACACACACACACACACACACACAAGCTTAAATATCACCCACCCCCATTCACTCTCTATTGCTCACTTCTTCCTGACTAGCCAGGAGGGTTAAAAGGAGAGATGGACTTCTGAGAGATGAAAGGTGATCTACGTGGAGTCTCCAAATTTGATTTTCATGGTCTGCTGAAATACAGACACTCTTCGATAGGCGTGCAAAGCAATCATGCACATGCACACACGCAGCCCACATGAGCTTGTCAAGGATAAGAACAAAAAAGCACATTCAATAGTGTTAGCGGGCATTTCTCTCTCTCTCTCTCTCTCACTCACTCACACAGATCACGTTGATGGGTCATTAGGATGTGTGTGTGTGTTTAAAACACTTCTATATAGTAGCAAGGAGAGAAGATGAGAGTGTCTGAAGTGAGTTTAGACTGAAAGCAGCTGTCTTAAATGTTCAGTAGTCTCTCGTCACTCTTATACAAACATTATGATCACAGAACATTTATTTTAAAAAAGTCTTAACATAACTTTTGTTGCGGATGACTTTCAAAGGGTAGAGTTAGAAATGCCCCAAATAACACCTTTGGTTTGCATTCATTTTTTAATAACTTTGATAAAATTCCAGTTCAAATCAAACTCATTTATTTTGGTACCGTGGCTACAACAATACAAACTATGCACTCAATATTGGAAATGTTCTTGTTTTTATTATCCAAAATGCTTACACACTCCTGAATACTATCTTGCACAAATGCATTAAAAACATTTGGGTACCACTCTCTCTCTCTCATACAGCATATAAAATACTAAAACTCCGAAGGCAGCGAGCAATAGCGTCCATCCTAGTATTGAGTGCAGAGGAAAAGACCACAGCTGTGTAGTGCAGGCAGTAAATTGGACTGACTGAGTCCCAGGCCTGTAATTTCACAATCCTCCACTGAGCATAAACATTCTCTGAATGATCTTCATTCCAGGCATTATCACTCCTCACGGGATTAGGGGTTATGAGGACGGATATATTAGTCAGTGAAAAAAGGACCTGCATGAATTTAAGTCTGCCTCGGGGCTCGACCTATTTTGCCCTTCATAATAAATAACATGATCTTGTTTATTCATTTATGAGCCTTGTGGTTGAGTAACACGTCTCTTCACTCTTCGTTGCTGTAATCCTTTCATTAGTGTGAACCACCTCAGTTACTGTGCCAACCTCGCCTTGTGGAATCTTCTCATCCTGCTCTGGACCTTCACAGCTCCACTCCTCATCTAAGTTCGGCGTCTTTTCTCATCTCGTTCCTTTTACGTGAGTCAAAAAGCCAGAGTTGGCAGCTAATGGCCAGGCTGTGTTCAGTCTTGTCAGGGTAAATTATGGATCAGGTGGCCGGTGAGCTGTCAGTTGTAGCAGCAATGAGCTGGTGCCAAAAACACCGCAGGCATTCCCTGGCACATACACACACACACACACACACACACACACACCGACCACACTACCCCCAAATGCATAAACATGGCTATCGCAGCAAGGGAGCCCCTCATCTTCAACCACTACCAAACCTCATGTGTGTTTCATCTGACATTACTTATTCACTGCACGCATGCACATACACACATGGAGGCAAGTTTATGAACAAACACAAGTCAACATCTGATTTATACAGGCATGTATGAAAGCACACAAACACACACACACACACACACACACACACACATATGGTGTGCAGACTCCACCTTCCTCATTCTGGAATGACTCCAACATTCACCCAAATCTCTGTACAGGGTATTTTCTGGCACTGAGACTACACCATCAATACACTTGCTTTTTGTAATTAGACGACAGAACGCACACACACACACACACACACACACACACACACACACACACACACACACACACACACACACACACACACACACACACACACACACACACACACACACACACACACACACACACACACACACACACACACACACACACACACACACACACACACACACACACACACACACACACACACACACACACACACACACACACACACACACACACACACACACACACACACACACACAGAGCTCCTCCCCTTCTACAAATCAACTCATTCACAGATGAGACACAGGCTTAATCTAAGCAGCAGGGCTGTTAGAGAGATAAAGTGGGATTGGTCAATACCTGTCCACCAAAAGCCTAACTATCGACCTTTTCTGTCAGTGCATAGTCTCTACAATCAGCGTTAAAGATTCAGATTTTTCCCTCAGTTTAGACTGAAATCAATGTGATTCTCATGCTTTTTTTTTTTTTTTTTTTTTTTGCCAAAGCAGATGCCCTAAAGAGATGCAGAGAGGATGGATGCAGAGAGGGAGCAGCGGGGGAGGGAGCACCCGGTGGCCCGTACGAGGCAGGGTGTCATTTTAATACGAGGAGCTCACAGTCTCATTACAGTTTTCAGACTGAGGAGTGCAGGGGTCAGACCTGATCCAAACCCACACTGACAAGTGCAAATGGGATTCTGCTGTCTGTCTCAACACCCTTCGTATACACACCCCCACTCCACAAACACTTTCCCCCCAAACCAACCCCTTTCAGCTCTAACACACACACTCTATCTCCCAAAAGCATCCCCAGGTATACTCTACTGAAAAACACACAGTGATTTCACACAGACATCCTTAAACAAACAGCAAAGCAGACAGGAAAAGTCAAGTGCAATCTTTTCTACTATGCTCTTCATCCTTTTTTTCCTCTTTCAACACGTCTGCTGTTTAGCTCAAGTACACTTTGCATGTGATGTTGTCAGAATTTTTCATTCAGCATTTTAAAATGATGCAAGCTCAGATTTTTTAATGATCAATAGTATTGAAAAGTACTGGAGCAAAGTCAATATATCTACAGATTTTCAGTCATATTTAGACCTATAGATGAAGCCAGCGATCTTCCTGTGATCTTCAAATTCACAGGCTGGTTTCGACTATAAATATGAGAGAAAACTCAGAGGGAATATTTAAAATAAGGTGTATTCTCATCTGAAGCCACAGTCAAAATGATCAAAAAACAATAAATGACCCAATATTGGTCACCCACGACTTTTTTTGGATGCCGTGATTTGAAACAGCTATCGATGTTGTTTGATGTTTTTACAAGTCTTGTATCAGAGTTTCAGATTCTGGTATCGTTGCGACCCTATTTGCAATTTTATGTAAATTATTATTCAAGAAGTGTTGCATTCAAATACATCTCGTTTAAGTAAAAGCTCTTTTAACATTTCCTCCGAATGGCAAAGGCGATCAACTTTAGGAACAATATTTCAAAAAGTCGACTACCTCATAATTCATCTTTGACCCCAGTAGCGCTTGCACAGTATCGCTCTCATAAACACACATTTTGGAAATACAAACACATAAATCTCGCTATGCACATGGGACCATCATGGGCGGCAGGGTGGGCTTGCACAATCAGCTTGATGAATCACCTTATTTAACAGCACGCAGAAGAGTACAGTCTCTAATGTCAAGTGGTACTGCTCCATGGAGACCAGCTACCTTTTACATGACCTACACACACAGATGATGCACGCACCAGTACACACACACACACACGCGCACACACCTAAAAAATAGGCAGTGACCCATGAATAAATTTAAACATGACCTTTATACACGTCATGTTTAAAATGCAGCGTGCTTTAAGATCCAGAGATGTTCCAACGATAAAATCTCATGCTAAACATGACCTATGAATGCACAAACAACTTTGAACACAGAAATGCTCTTGAGTTTAGGGGCAGGGTATATTTCCAGTGTGAATGGCCATTCATGTAAAAGGAAACCACAAAATGATCATGTTCCCCTTCGGCTTAAATGTCCAGGCTGAGGCAGCATGTGTGCATAAGCAACCCGGAAACATGTGGACTGCCATACAGGCAAAAAAAAAAAAAGGTGTTCTTAGAAATTAAATATGAAAAGCATTAAATATGCAGCCAGCTCCCAATATGCCAGCGCTGCCTCTGACACAGGCTTTCTTTCCTCCGTTCCCACTGCATGTTTTATTCAGGGTTGATCTTCTAAAAGCTGAAATAGAACAATCTATTTCCCCTTGCACTCCTCACTTCTGATTTACCGATGAATATTTCAGAGGAATGTCAGAATAGACAGAGAAACTCCACTCTGCAAGCCGGCGTCTGCCTCACCTCTCCTCTCCGTCTCACATCCTCCCCTCTGTTTTACAAGACAGCTACGTGGTCCTCGTGCAAGACTCACTTAAGTAGCACATTTGCTTAATTTTCTACATGATTTAACAATTTGTGAAGTGAGCGTTCAGGGGCATGAGAAGGGGGGGAAGAGGGGAGTCTTTGGCACAGGGGTGGAGGAGAGTAAAAGAAAAAGGGGACAAGGAGGGGAAAGGATATAAAGACAGTTTTTTTTGTTTGGGTTTTGAGAGGCAGAAACATTTTGGGGGGAAAATAATAAAGAATCTAAACTTACCACAGACAAGACAGCGAATGTGATTTTGTCTTGCACAATTTTAACTTTGCGACAAACTTCACTTTTTGCCCTTACAACCATGACGGCTTAGAAAGTGGAACAAATCTGCAAATTCAGGTTTTAAAAAGTGCATCTAGCATAAACAAGCAGGTACAAGTAAATCATGGTGAAAGGTACACATCTGCTCCTGCTCTTTCCAGTCCCTCATGCCTATTTATACCTGACTGGAATGCCAGTGAGTGACTGACTGACACATATACAGACACACACACACACACACTGAGCTTTACAGACAGGGCTATTGTTCTCTTACAGGCTAAGCAAAGTCATGTGCACCTTTACAATATACTCCAGATTGAACACACAATACTGTATCTGGAGTGAAACGGTAAGACAAGAAGACAGAGGGAGACTGAGGAGTTTCTATAACACGCACACGCACATTTACACACACAAGAGGTTCGAGTACAGATGGCACTCACAGTCTTTCAGTGTTGCGGGGGATATTCCTTGGCATGGTTTTGAGTCCCAGTCCATGGCAGTCCACTGTGGTGCCGCTGCAGGTACACAGGGCAGGGCAGCTGCTGGCTTTGCCCATGAGCAGGGCAGAGAGCATCACCACCCACATCCAGAGCGGCTGCCCGGCCAGCCTGCCCATGCCTGCCCCAAAACAGACTCCTCTGACGGGCATGTTCATCTCCTCTGCAGCCTTCCTCCTCTCCTGCAAACCACTTCTTCCTTCTGTCCACTCTCTTTGTCTCTCTGTAAAAAAAAAGTCCTCCCACACCTCGCAAGTCCTCTCTAATAATTGTTTGTGGTGAATATAAATAGAAAACTCTAACAAATGCTAATATTTTCCTTTAAGCTGTGAAGAAGCAAATCCTTTTTGTTCTTTTAGATTTCTTTTGATGTAGGTATGATATCCACCACAGTTTGCTGATGTTAAAAATTGAAAAAAGCTGTTTTCTTTCTATTATTTTCTCCTTGCAAACTCTTCCTCCTCCCTCTCTTGTCTTTGTGGAGTTGCAGAGCTCTGGTGTGCACACGTCTGTCCTCCTCTCAGTCAGTCCCACTCTGCGCTGCCTGCCTGAAGAGAGAAGGAACAGGGAAAGAGCAGAAAAAAAAGCCAGTCTCTTTCTCGCTCTCTCTCTCTCTCTCTCTCTCTCTCTCTCTCTCACACACACACACTCTCACACACACACACACACACACCAGTCATCCATCACAAGGATCTACAAATAGCAGAGCCCCCGACTCCACCCCTACCCCTCCTCTCCTCCCTCCTCCTCACACAATCCCCCTACCCCCCCAGAACCCTGCCTGAACTCACTCTCATTCTGGAGATCCCTCTTTCATTCCCTTGATTCTATTCACAACACAAATCTACTCCAAGTATCTTTCTTTTGATTTTTTTTGCACTCACTCCACCTAGTCTTTCTCTCAGGTTTGCCTCCAGGCAGACCCCCCAGAGAGAGACCTAACCTGCATGACACAGCATAACCCCTGAAGGGAGAGGCTGTGGGGAGACCGGCCTGTGTGAGTGTGTCTGTGCGAATGTAACGAAGGAGAATCCACCGGGGAGGAGAGGAATCAACACCTCAGTCCTCGGAGGCAAAAAGTGGGAATAAATAACCCGTAAATGTGGGCCTTAACATGTAGATCAAGTGTGGCTGCAGCAGGGTAGAGGGGTGGAAAATACACACATACTCACACATATACAGATATTTAGGATCTGTTGGGAAGGCAACCACAGCTATAAAAAGTAAGTCAACACTATATTTTAAGATCAGCATGGGCACAGGAACAGAGATTATATCCTACTATATACAAATGAAAAGTCAAACAGCTACTTTTACAACCATACCTGCTATATTTTGTGGATTTATGGCACAAACTGGCAACACAATCCACTCTGAGAGCCAGCAGCATGCCTTCCCTGAAAAGGGCTCAAAGACAAAAACTGGACCAAGTTGAGAAGGAAAATTGAATGATAGGCAGTGTCTGTCTGCCATTATTTACTTTAAAGGGAATTCCTAATACCGGTAAATATAAGGTTGACATTGAAATAAAACACTGGATGTATTAGAGTCCAGCTGCGGCTGATAGTGTAATTGCAGCTTTCAGTAAATTTTCCAAATGAATATTGATTTGCAGTTTGTGGATGTTGGTAGAAAACAGATCTATTTCTTTTGGAGTTCAGTTCAGGGTGCATTTTTCACAGTCATCGTTGTGATTAAACAAAGGGTAACTCTTTCAACTAAAGCAAAGAAAGAAAAGTTTCAAAGAAAAAAAAAAGAGCAGTCACAAGCACTTCTTGCTGACTTTTTATCGAACCAATGTGTAATGATTAGATCCTCCATATCTGCATACTGGTCACCTTTATAATGAAGTGATCTTTAAAAATGCTGAGTCTGCTTCTTAGTGGCACAAAACCAATGACGAGTTCTCCGGTCCTTTTCCCATTATGCATAATAGTGTTGTATTACGAACCCTTCATGTGATGTAGGACTTTGTATTGAGTTGCAACTTTCTACTTCAATGGGGTGATGCTTATATGCGATAATATTGCAACCAAGTATGTGACAGCATGTTATTGATTTAGGGTCATTTTATACACAACTCAGCATTAATCAAGACCCATAGAGATGTGGCAAAAAACTGTTTTTTACACACCGACCCATGGACTGATTTTCACAGAAGAAATTAAAGATTACTTCTCTCCAAGTTGTGATAAAATTCTTAATTTAGAACCAATTAAGACATTTCCCCCATCTCAATAATTATGGTCCCTTCTTCATTTGTTCCATTGCTTCTTTACCACTACAAAAACTAAAACTCATTCATAGTTGGATTATTGATAAGTAACGAAACAAACAGACCTTAGTTGGTGTATGGCTGCGCTGGATTCAGCTTTATAATGAGAGTCCCTTCCAATATTTAGCTAAATACCTCGCCAACTTTTACAAAGAGAAAGAGAATCAGGCTATGGAGACGCAAACACAAACCATGTGTATGCATCTGTCTGCCTTGTTGCTTTACCTGCTTGAAGCATGCATATATATGCATATATATATATATATATATATATGTGTGTGTGTGTGTGTGCACATGCAGGTGTCCACGCACACATACACACACGTTTGCATAGATGCACCTCAGGGAAAGAAAAAGCTGCATCTGTCCCAATAAAAGTGTCAGAGCAGTGTAGATCTTGCCTGTATGAATGTCTAATTAAAGAGGAGACAGTGGTGTTTAGTGGTAATGGGGGGTGGAGGTAACGTCCCTCAGCTCTCACAGAGTCGTGACAGGATTGCACACAAATACACAACAGGAATTATTCTGATGCTCTCAAAGCCATGCCAGCAATTAACAATTAGACCGGAGAGAGGAGAGTTTGCAAAACATGAGTCCCCACCAGCAATTCAGTCTGAGGAGGAGCGAACTGCAATTCATGTTGAATAGTATCCATTTTAAAAAAAAGGAAAAAAAAAAAAAAACAATTCCAGAAGCCTGTGCATTTAATAAATATTATCCTACCGCCTATACCCTAAGGTAGAAATCAAAGCAGCAAACTTTCATCAAGTAGCTGGCAGCTGCCCGTGTCTGAATTAGCTCCTGCATGCTTGATCGAGAGAGAGGGAGAGAGAGAAAAAAAAAAAGACAAACCTAAATTTAGCAAGTACAAAAATCCACAGCATGCTTCAAACCCAAGTTATTTGTATTTCACTCTAAAAAGAACTGCAGCTCCATGAGGAGGAAAGAAAATATCCTCTACTAACCAATGATTTAATTTGTCTAAAGGAGTATTTGGACCCAGATTTTTTTTTCGAACACACATCTGTTAGTGAAATACCAGAAACAGAAGTAGCTCCCACTGAAAGGCATTTTGGTGCATACATTTAAAATACAATCACATCCACTCATCTTATATGCTTGTGGCTTTGTGTGCAGCCCAGATAATGTAAAGTTGATTACAGTCGACTGACTCATTTTACAGTCATCATGCTCATTCTGCAGAAAGAATGCTAAATGAAACCCCTCCGGAGTTTTGGCTGTAAAAGAATCCTATTCCTATCATGGAAGCTGTCTGTTGTATATTTACAGGACATGAGAAAAAGCAGGCCCATTCTCACAGATGTTTACAACATATACTTACAATACCAAACATGCATTGACATGGACACCATAATGACACACTGAGACATTCCTCCTATTGTGGAGCGCTGCCTGCGCTCCTACTATCCACCCTCTCCCTGTCAAACTGCATTAAATAAGTCCAATGTGTGCACATACTGCAAACAATTTCATGTTTGCCTTTGATATTTTTATAACTGTTCTGGTTTCTTCAAACTGACTTCTTCAAAATGCAGGACAAAAGGACGTTTCTGAAGATGAAGAGGTCAAACATAGAGTGAACGTCTTCAAGGTAGATTTTCTGTATATTTAAACTTTTAGAACTTTAATTTTTTTCGGATTTTGCTAAACATGAAGTGTTCACATTCAAGCTTATGATTATTAAAGTCACAAGAAGTAGTAATTTACCAGATTATTCTGACATTGCCATAAATATTTCTGTTGTCTGCATCTTGAATGGATCAAATTTGTGTCGTACCCTTGACCGAATGATTTGCAGCTAAAGAGCACCACCTTGTGGATGTACGTAAACCTGCACCCCTAAACTTCAGACAGCTGTGTGAGTCTTAAAGACCAAAAAGAATAACATGTAGGAATTCAACTAATCCCCAAATAAAAACAAACCAACACAACTCAGGTGTTGTCTTTTAATAACAGTGACTTGCATAGCTTCAAAGTAGCACCAATATCATCACTTTAAGACCGTTACAGAAGGAACACCTCGGCCATCACATTATAGTTAAACTGACATCGCTTTGCAGAGTGGCCATTGAAGTGAAAACCGAAAGATTAAGACAACAAGGAGGTTTGAAAAAAGTGGCTCAAACTCTACCAGAAAGCTTTGGTTTGTAACCATAGTAGACAAACAAGTCCTCCTTCTTCATTTGCATTCAAACACTGAAAATTAAAAGATAGAATACAAATCTAAAAGAAAAAAGTTTTCTTTAAAAAATCTGGATAGTTTTAAAATATATACAATATACAAGTGTATATTAAAGCTATAAAACCAACAAATGTTGCATAAGAATCCAAAGTGGACTAAAAACAAAAATGTAAATATAAAGATGCAAACACAGAATAGAGTTGAAAGTATCAGTAGTTAAACGTATCACAGCTTTGACATCTCAGACTGTGACTAAAGCGGAAATAAATTAAAAGAGAGATAAATACAAGTACGCAAACTTTGGCCTCCAGTTTTGCATTTCCCATCCTTGGCTGTTCCTTCTTTATGAATCCCTCATTTTACACTCTCACACTCACATAAGCTATTGTAAAAAAAGAAAAAAAAAGAAAAGAAGCAAATGTCAAATAAAAATACAGTAACTTCAGAAATTAAAGGCACATATTTCCTATTTAAAAGTTTGAAAAGTCTGCACAGACACTGAACGTCTCAAGTAGATGCTACTTCCACATTAAGTTATCGTTTAAATATAAAAGTCTGCTCACTACATTTCATCAATGAACTGGGTTCAAGGGTCAGAGACATGCATCTTCAAAAATAAATACAAGTAAGTTTGCAAATTAAATTAAACAAGTTTGAAACAGATCTTATACCAGCAAGCGACTAAAAAAAAAAAAAAAAAAAAAAAAAAAGAATCCATGCGAGATGAATTTTGCAGAACATTGTGAATGAACACCAAACACGGAAAGATGCGGCTGGAGACAGAAGAAGAAAAGTCAGAACTTGAATCGGCTCAAAATAAAGCATGTAACATCCTCCTTGTTTTTTTATGCTCTTGAGAACTTAAGTTAAATGTCGGGACAGCAGAGACATTTTTAAGGCTCTTTAAGAAAAGAAAAAAGTAGCTGAACGTTGTGTCAAACCAGACAGCTTCTTATACTCCTTAGTTATTACACTTGATCGAAAGGATCATTATTGCCCGCTGAAGTGACGAGTCAGACTTTGTTTGCTCCAGTTGGGACAGTTCTGTGACTGACAGTCAAACCTGGAGGAGATGAGGAGAGAAAGATGAGAACATGAGTTCACATTTTTACCTTTCAGAGTCAAACCGAAGTGAGAGAAAGGCTTGCGTGTAGAAATCAGCATGTGATAGCTGGCAAACGACTTAGCGAGCTGCTGACATTAAGGAGGGCATTATCCTGTTCTACAATTCACATCTGATTGGTTTGGCTTCAATATAAGAGAATTCATACTTCTCATAAGTGTTTCTTCTTACATTTTCATCAACAGCATAAAGAAATATAATTATCATCTAGATCACCTAATGGTTCATTATTTCTAAGGAAATCCCAGCACAAAGGAAACT
Organism: Symphodus melops; assembly: GCF_947650265.1. Taxonomy (NCBI): domain Eukaryota; kingdom Metazoa; phylum Chordata; class Actinopteri; order Labriformes; family Labridae; genus Symphodus; species Symphodus melops. The sequence continues at coordinate 21,004,081 of NC_136705.1, forward strand.
GATTAAAGCAAACAGGAGAAAACCAATATCATCTAAAGGAGTTTAAGTGTAGAGACTGCATCTGCAGCATCCCTACATGGGCTCTCTGGGAGGAGTTAGGGGCTGTGACCGACACAGATGGAGCACACTGTGAGGACTCACAATAGGTAATCCGCACCGTGCCTGAGCATGCTTCACCCTCAAAGTCCACTTTGTTTTTTAACTAGTGTGACTGCACCAACCCATGCTCAAACACGGGACTCTCCTGAGGCCCGCTTCGAAGTGGTGTGCGTGAGCGTGGTACAGTTCATGAACGAGCACAAGCACGGGTACACGAACGTGGACAGCATTCATTACCCAGAAACCCCAGACAGTGTTCTGTCTGTATCTGATTAACAGGACTCACCACAAACCTCATAGTCGGTGAAGAAGCTGTCATGCTCTGTGTTGTCTTCTGATGTGCTGACACGACTCAACAGCACACCCCTGTATTTTCTCTTCATGTGTTGTTGTATTACGACATCAAGTACAAGAGGTAACCCCCCGGTTAGTCCTGGAGCAGTGTGGGTGCAGGCCAGCAGGGGGGCTATGAAGGCAGTTTGTGAAAACGTGCTCGTGGAGACTCAATGTCTTTAAACGATAGTCGTGTTAAATGCTTCGATGATTCACCCGTTCAAGCACTTTGAATACAGTTGCTCTATGTTGCTTTGTTCCATTACACATTTTGAAGTGAATGAAGATGATTCTCTTTTATTCAGTGGAGAAACACAGATTTGGGGAGAAGTTGTCCTTGTTAATTATAACTAGGACAGAAGCATCACTGCTGAATTCAGTCTGTTTCATAAAAGCTCTTTGTAATGGCCTACATGATTGATTGCTGTCTTACACAAGGTAAAAGCTACATCGTTATGTTCTTGGAGTGTGAATGTAGTATTTACCTCTTCACAGCAGGCCTTTTCGCTTCCAAGGCCGTCTACTGAAGTGCTGGGAAGAGGACTCTGCTGCCGACTGTTTTCTTTCTCTGCTGATGATTGGCTTCCTAACACTTTTCTCTGTTTTATGTTGAAGAATAAAAAAGTGTTAAGATATCAAATGTTGATATACACGAGCGTTAAAGCTGTTTAAACAATCGATACTGTAGTTGTTCTTTTATTTACTGGCTTTGTTAGCATTAGCATGAGGACATTTTAGTTCAGCCTGTTCAACAACGTGGTGTAAAAGAGGGAATGATAGTCGAGGATTCCTCCCAACCAACCTTGATAATTCCACCCAATGAGCGTGAGCGCCAATGTTTCCTGCTGAATGGAGTTCGAGAGTCCGCCGTAGGAGTCAGCAAAGGCTGCTTTTCAAACTGCATACAGAAGAAAGACCACAGATTAAGGTTCAGGGTTTGAAGAAGTGTGCGTTTATGTTCTTCCTCCTCACAGTAGGTGGCAGACCGACTGTACCTGTCTGATGAGTTTCTTCTTCTTGGCAGACTCGGGCATGCTGTTGACCTGCTCATACAGCTCTTTGAGGGCAGACTCAGTGTAGCTCTGAGTCTCACAGGACCTGTCGTTGGAGGTGCTGCTGACCTCACCTCCCATTGTTCTCAGCGAGGGAGACGGCGAGGCAGCTGCTACAGCGGGCATTGTCTCTTTGTTCCCAGAACAGAGTGTCAAATCATCCTAGAGGGTCGGGTGTAGCATGTGACAAGATATTGAAATCTGTTATTTCACTAAAACAATACTGCAGAAAATGAGTCCACATATGTGTGCTCATACACTGTGCACTTTTAAACACCAAACAAACAGCTGTTCAAATCTAAATCCTGAAACAGTACACAGTTTTCATTTCACTCCATGAGGATTTTAAACTCTCTCTTTAATGCACACGAACTTGGCTGAAAATAAAATGAGGAAAAGAAACGCAATGAAAGCACTCACCTTTGACTGAAGAGTTTTTGATCCTGTGTAGTAATAGCGAGTGTATTCTTTGATGTATGGAGGCGCCTTCAATAAAAGCAGGATTATGTTAATGAAGGGTCATTGTAAAATAAATATTCTGGAGCATTCTAAATGAGCATGATTGATATTTGAAAATGTATCTGGCTTCATATTTCAGCTGTGAACAGTCAATGTATTTCAATCTGAATGGAAAAATACACGACCATCATCAGGTTCACACTGAGCTCTGATTGACCCACTTTCCATTTCCTTTATTAATTTTTCTTTCACATGTTAATTCTGCCTTCTCTCTCCTTTCCTCGTTTGCATTTCTTGCAATCTTGGCAACAGCACAGTCAGCGTTCTCAAGGAGTTAATCACGATATGAACCAGGGGAGTAACCAACACGAGCTGCTCTGGGTATGTCTTCCAATGACGTAGAGGTAGAAAAGTTTGTTGTGATGAAAGTTCAGGTAGGAACAGAATACAGAACTCAACAGGTCATACCAGTCATTATATGTTGAGGTTTGATTGGACAGAGAAAAGAAACATCTGACTATATGTGAAAATAAAAAGATGCAAAGGGGGAGGAACGGTTCTGGAGAACAGGTTTAACATTAAAATGTGTTCATAAAGAGCCAAGAATCCAATGGAGCGTCAAACTAATGCAGACGATGAATGTATTTATGAATGCAGAGCAGCAGAGTTAACAGACTCTGGCTTATAGGGAGCTAGAAGTCAGTAAGTCTACACTATAAGCATTTATTTTTATGCAGCCCAATTATTCATCATTTGGCAGACCCTGATTTTCTTAATGGATGACAAAGTGCTGCAGCATCACTGTGTCTACCACTCGATTCTTAATGTACTCAGTTTCCATAGCAGTGTAAAATCAGTTTAACAAGTGCTCGACTTCACAGCCAGGAGAAAATCATTCAATGATGCAGCGGGAAAAGTAAGCTTTTTGCCCACGGTGTTATAAAAATGAATGTTGAAATGGGAGTATGGCATGGTAAGTGGCAGATAGCAGGAGAAAAACACATATCAAATGTGCAGACAGAATTTCGCCACATAGAATAAAATATTAAAGATAACCCAACATGTTTTGTTCCACTATAGAAAAGTTTCTCCTCTGACACTGAAGTGTACTCGCTCAATGTCTGGATTCCATCGATCATGACAGATCTGAGCAGAAGTAAAGACGTGTCATTTTCCACATTCTCGCGCTGTTGAGTGCACTTTAATAACAGCATGAATAAGAAAATTCTCAGCATGTCGATCACTCCTCTCTGGCTCAACAGCAGCAGAGACTTGGCTCACAGTGAGTTATTATTATGACGGAGAGAAAAAAAAAATATATCTCTGTGACTTAAAGCGAAAGCCCAGGACTTCCTTCGACTTGATTTCTTTCTTTTTTTTTTTTTTGAAAACTTCGGACAAAAATGTTGTGAAGCTGCCTACCTTAAATAGTTTTTGGGAGTGTCTGATGAGGAACGCCACATCATTATTTAGTCTCTCGATGTTTCCCTGCAGGTCGCTTGCCATCACCTGCCAGGCAAAAAATACAGAGCAAGAACTTGATTAAAAAATGCAAAGTCGTGGAGTACGTAAGTTCGACCGTGTGCAGGAGTTTGCATTGTTTTAAGTCCTTTCATTAGTAAACTTTTTGTGTCATTAATAAATTGTATAATTGCAATTGTATTGTGTATGTTCCCATTATCTTGTGTTATAAGGCAGTGCCCCCCTGGATGGTAATAAATATAAATAACTTCCTTTACACTTTGTGAATGCTCTGTTGAATGAGACAATAATTTAGCTCGAAAAGTAGAAATGAAAAATGATTGTGATCCAGTTCTTACGTTTTTGGGCCAGAGGATGTGAGGAGCGAACATTGTGGCTAGATTGAGAGCAGACATCTTGTTGACGTGTTGATTGCGAGCTGTTTGGAACAGCAGGTCCAGCAGCAGCTTTAACAGGCTGCGGTTGGCTGGTGGGAGCAGCATGAAAAGCAGCTGGTATGCTTCAATCTGGCGTTCCTTGTCAGGCACATTTGTTTTATCCCCCTTTTCATCAAAACGAGTCAGCTCTGGATACAGAAGACGAATCAGAACAAAAAAAGCAACAAAGTCGTTTTAGTTTCATCTACAGGAGATTATGTTTTATCTAGAGGCATGAACATGAACAGCCATCACCTCCAATCTTCAGGTGAGCACAGTAGTGTCTGTGCGTGAGCAGAGGCTCTGGCAGCTCTCCCAGGTAGGCTTTGAGCAGAGTGGCTGCATCGTTGGGGTGGAAGTCACCTGTGTCTAGATCTATCTCTGTGCCGGCATTCAGCATCTCCCTCAGGGCTGCCTGCCTCAGGCTGTGGCCTGGCACTCGGAACAAACCCTCCACATGAAGGTCTGGGCAATGAGAGAGAAGGATGGGGAAAGTCGAAGAGGGGGGGTAAATGAAGTGGGTGGAGAGACACAGAGTGAAGCCGACGTGAGGCATCAAAGAACCAGAAGTGGGCAGAGAAAATGAGTGAATGAAATTGAAGGAGAGACAGAGCAGGAGCAAAGTGCTTTCAGATAAATTATTGACTTGAAGCGTTTGCTCCTTATGTCCACTTTCAGCAAATGACATCATCACTTTCTCAAAATAAACTATGACATCATCATGCTAATTCCCTGCACTTCAACTGAGCTATACAACGAGCAGAAACCCTTTTTCTAGGGTTATATTTTTTAGATTATGTTTAATGAAACAAAATCACTTATTGATGGCGTACTCTTACACACCAACTAACAGCAAGTCAGTTTTTTCGCCTTTAAGTCGTGTCACACATGGAAAATGAACATGTGATCATGATATCACAGAGTGCTCTAGATGAACGTGCCCCCAACATGAGATGTTAGCAATACTCACTTTTACTCAGGTACTCAATGAGCTGATAGATCTGGGCTATTCCTTCTTCAGTTAAAGGTGCACCGAAAACCACGCCTTTATCTGAAAGACATCAAATGCAGCAGAGAGGCTTGTTACATCCTGCATAGAGTTGAGTTAGTTGAGTTAGTTCAGCCGCTCAGCGACTGATCAAAAGACAAACATTTAGAAAAACGCACCACTGTCTTGCGGAAACGCTGCACACACAACAGCAAATGCAAACACCCAAAACAAATGTAAAGACACAAACGCGTCACAAGTACAAAAACAAAATAAGTGAAACACACACACACACTCTGTATGTGCAGTGTTTGTGTCTTTGCAGTGTGTTTCAGTAGCAGCATTTGTTCTGAAATTTTGAGAATCAGAATTGTTTTTTATTGCCAAGTTTATTTACATAAACAAGGACTTTGTCTTGGTGTATTGGTGCAAAAAATCTGTTAACATGGGAAACAAGGCTAAAATAACAAGCTCTTAAATACAATAAAATATGAGAACATTTTAAACAAAGAATAAAAAAAGTGTACAAAGGATGCATGAAAGAACATACATTTAGTTTGCATTTGATTTTATGTGGGCAGCATTTCTGAATGTTCGTTGTTTCAGCAGCTGCTGAGTTTGTGACCCCTACGGGCCACCATACCATACAAATAGTCTGAAAATCCTTTTTTTTTTTAAAAACAAAAAAAACATGCAGCATAATTAATAATAATAATGTATACTTTATTAATCCCATAAGGGGAAATTCGGTTTACATTGTTTAATGGACATGAACACACAATCATGCACAAACAGGATCCATAGACATGACATGCATTACTGGAAAGGTCTCAGAGTGAGGGGGCTGCCCACAACGAGCACTTCAGAGCAGTTTTGGGGTTCGGTGCCTTGCTAAAGGGCACCTCTGCAGTGCTCAGTAAGTGGACTGGCACCTCTCAAGCTACCAAACTTTTGTTATCAATTTGATCACTCACTACGATCCCAGCTATAACTCCTGGCATGTGCTAAAGTGTTTCACAGGTAAACACACTGAGGTCTTCTACCTTTCCGTTTGAGGAAGTTCAAGGAGCGTAGGAAGCTGGTGGCTGAAGGCATCCTGGCCTCAGACTCTCCTGTGAGCTGAGCAAATTCATCACCTGGCAGGTCTATGAGTCGTGTTATATTGCTGAGAACTAAATCGGTGAATGCCTGCGGATGCTCATGTCTCAGCCGCTCCACAAAGAAGTCCGGGTTGAATATCACAGGCTGGCTCGTCTCAGACTTCCCCCGGCTGTTAAACACACTGCATTTAGTCTCCCTGTTTGGCAGAAAACACACACGCTGTATACAGCCTCATCTTCGGACACACATAAGCTCTAAGAGCTAGTAAAAGTTGTGAAACAAAATGCGTCAGAACATGTCGCATAAATTAGCGGATTGACGTTAGCTACTAACAGCATATATCCATTTGTTTGCTAACATATGATAAAAGGTTACTCGACAGGAACATTCATTACGTTATATCATCCGAGGGCAAAACACTTGGTGTTAGTCGACAACAAATAAGCGCTAAATTGGTACCTTCTGTTCAGTTTGTGAATGTTTTGGAGATCATCTAAAGCCGCCGCCATCTTCGGTTTGAATCTTCCGCTGCTTCATTTGTAGTCCCGCCCCCGTTGTTTTGATTGGCTGAAACGTACGTACGTCAAGACAGCTCAACTTCAAGGAGGAAAGAAGCGCAAACACATGTAAGGAAACACATCTGCCAATAAAAGGTATCAGCCTGTAAAACCGAGGTTACAGCTTATAATAAAAAGGTGCAAACCAAAAGTTTTTGGCATAATGTAAGTTTTACTTCTTCCTACCCCGTTTTTTTAATTTTCTTCTGAATGTATATATATGTATATATGTATATATGTGTATATATATATATATATATATAAGAAAATTTAAAAAACGGGGTAGGAAGAAGTAAAACTACATTATGCAAAAACCTTTGGTATATACGTCAGGCTATATGTTCATTGGTTTGTTCATTTCTTAGTTAACAGTTTGTTAATGAGCTGACATTCATTATTTATTCCCAAAATAGCTATGACTCACCCCAAACCTTTAATTTGTGTCCAAATTAAACCTTTCTGTCAATCAATGAGTCAGTGCCAACCAATGAAAATATTCTTTGAATAAGTAGGACACCAAGGTGATGAGATTAGATTTTCTTTTTCCAATTTCCAGCATCTACTTTACTATAGACTCTTCTTCTTTTGTTAACTTATAGGCTATATGGAATATAACAGATTCTCATTTCAAACATCCAAGGTCTTTCATTATATTATTTTTGAACATATAGAATGTCTTTCAGTTAATGCTGGTTATAAAGCAAATGTATTATCATCATTATTATATGTTGTAGAGTAGAAGAGAACTAAGACTAAAAGTCGTGCTACTGGTTTACTGTTGACAGGAGACTTTTAGTGTTTAGACAGGATGCCTCAAAGCATGCAATGATGCGTGAAATGCTGTTGTTATGGGCAAACTGCGAGCGAGTAGCACTTATTCTTTTATTAGACACCTGCAGTGTTCTCAACTGATCTGAGCTAATCATGCCACGGTGAATGGTAACGTCAGGGCTCCATTAATGTTGGCGTTCAAATATCGAACTAGTTGAGGGTTCAGTCCCTGCCTCACAAAGCCTGTGTAAAGCCCATCTCCCCAACTCCTTTGATATCATAATATCAAGTCATTATACCAGTAAGTGTTACTTATTATAGTAATATTGATGATGGCTATAATGATTATGACATTATGGATTATCATTGCTATAAAATGGGCGGTGAAGGGGAACCGACGTTGTTCCTCCGTGTCCTTCAACACTGAACAAAGTAATGAGAACAAAAACTCTGCTTAATTAAAAAGATGGGTCTTTAGTTTTTTTGCAAACGGACTCTTCAGATCGAACGGACTTTGGTAGTTTGTATCACCACCGGGGAGCGACAGAGGAGAGTCAAGCTTGAGACTTAGGGTCCTGTTGTGAAGTTTAGATCAGGCACCTTCCAAAGGCAGAGCATAATGGGTAGGATGGAGTGCAGACCTGGATGACAGAGTGTCGCTGTTTTTGTAAGTGAGCAGCAGGGTTTTAAATTCGTGTTGCATCCTGAATTTTCTTTATTAAATTGTGCCAAAGGAGTGGTGAAAAATGTTAAAAACAAACAGCTTTCAGAAGGCTTCAATAAAACCACAATACACTAAATCATAGATTTTAAAATGGTCCCAGCTGCAAGTCCTTTGTTTTGATTTCATGTAAATATGTTTGTCTCCATCTATGGGTTTGTCACAGGGTGGAGGTTGATTTATACTGTTGTATTTACACAAAGGAATTATGTTATCTCATTAATATGAAATGTCACATAGCAACCACCTAATTAAACATCCTGTCAATTAAAGTAGCAGCATCGTCATATTACTTTTGTTTTGCACACCACAGTACCAGGACTGGCCCATAATGTTGTTCATCACATTGTTATTATTGCCACGATCATACTATATTAGCTCACTTCGGACGACATTGTTGAGTTAAAAATGGACTGTGACTGCTTTATTGTTTTTTTCAGCTGAAAAATTAGGCAGTTTTATTGAAAACAGTGTAAAATAAAAGACAAGAACCCATCAGAAACAGCTTATTTATTTAGTAATCTTCTCACTACAGTGAGTTAGTCACCCCTGAGGTGACAACCAAGCAGAGACAGCTGCAGTGTGAGGCAGTGGAGGTAGCACTCATTATAATAATGGCCATCAAGCTCTGCTCCTTGTGTGACTATACTCACAGGTATGTGTTCCACAGGCCTTTTTAAGCAACACAACACTTTTCTACTCCCCTTCAATACTAATTTAAATCTAGATTACTGACAGAACAATTATTTATAAATCTGCTGCCATATACATCATTTACAAAGGTATCCACACAAACAATACAGTTTAACAACATATATTTGAAACTGAACATAATGACCACCACCACATCCACCACATCTCCCGCTATATCTTTCTCACACTTATAATAAAACGCATATGCAATAGTATATATTTGAAATACGAAACTCTTATTTCGAACAACAATAATAATTCTACTATGCTTTTAGCTGATGCTTTTATCCAAAGAGATGAACATCAGAAAGGAAATACAACACAAGCAAAGACAAAGAACAACATCAGGAAGAGGAAAGGAACAGCCGTAAATCTGAGCGAACACACAGGTGCGGACAGGCAGTGCACAGAAGCAGAGCACTTTTTTATATTACTATGATTAAAGTGAAAATACAGTGTCATGATATAAAATAACAAAAACATTAAAAGCTTTTCTTGACAGGTCTTATCAGCATCCAAACAATTTCATCATCATCATCATCATTAAGAGCTGGGTCTTTAGCTTTCTCTTGAAGCTGCAAAGGGACTCTGCAGGTGGTGGTGGAGGTGGTGGTGGTGGTGGAGGTGGTGGTGGTGGTGGTGGTGGTGGTGGTGGTGGTGGTGGTGGTGGTGGTGGGGGGGGGGGATGGGGTCTAGCAAGAGACTCAGAGCCTTGTTTTTAAGGTTGTATCAGACGCCCCGGTATCTTCATCTTATTTCCTATCTTAACCTAAATAAGATAACATAAATATTTTAGGTCGATACATTCCCAAACCGTTTAAAAATATTAAAGGACCAAAATGTAAAATTGAGATTGCCTGTGGTTGCAGCTTGTTGGCAATGGTAAGCCATGTTTTTACATGGCTTGCTCGGCATCTTTGATCTTCTTTGTGGGTGACTGTATTTCTCTCTTTGTCTGTCTTCTTTCTTCCTCTTTCATGTGCAATTTTCCTTCAATCTTCTTTCTGGCTGACAAGCTTGCTTGTTCAGAAGAGCTCCTCTGACGTAACGAAGCCATGCTCCAATACTCCCCGTAGCACTGAGGCCTGAGCCTTCTCAGAGTCCTCCAGCATGCCCTGCGAAATGTGTGGGAGGAAATACAGAACAGCAGCGGGTCCAGAGCCCCGTTGATGTACCACAATGGAAGCGACAAGTACGACTTCAGCACAGTGTAGACAGTAAGAACGGTGTCGGACCAAACCACGACATAGACCTGCATGAGTGACGAGGCGATGTCTGGGAAGTTGCAAACAAAAAAGGCCACCACAACAGCACCTGGAAAAGAAAATATAGTTAATATACTGGAAACCATTCATAATAGAAAATATCCAGAACTCTTGCCAAATTCAGAAATACAACACTGATTATAAATTGTGTATCAGCTGTTTAATCCGCAAGGTTTAGTTTAAACAGATGAAGAAGACCTTTAGGTTGTAAATTGAAGGTACATTTGAATGACTTCATTACTATTGTCATTCTGGAAAAGTCATAGTTTTAAAATATGAATTCTCAAGAACTGTCTTGCTATCGTTCAATGGTTTTCTTTGACAGACCAAACTGGACAGGCAGATAATGATGCAGGAGCCATTATCATGAATTCCATTAGGCCTTTGAACAAATAATCTTACAAGTGCTACATGTGATCTGACATCGCTCATCCACTTTTGATCTGACATCGGTTATCCACCATTAACGTCATTTTTCATTGCCTTTTCTTATTTATTTCACATCACATCAGCTAGATTGACATTTCATTATAATGATGCAAATGATAACACAGGGCCCTGTCATAGTGGCAATTATTTATTCAAAATTATTTGAATTTTGCACGAAAACACTTTCATTTAAATAGAAATTCACTGATAGCTGGATTAACCTGCAGAAGTTAAATTGTATACTTTGAACTTGGAAAATTGCTCAATTAACCATTGCCAACAGTGCTGACAACATCTTCATCAATCAATCTTTATTTGTATAGCGCCAATTCATAACAAGTGTTATCTCAAGACACTACAAAAATCAGGTAAAAGACCTTACTCAGCGTGTATTACAAAGACTCACCCATAAGTTTCAGAGCTCTCTTTTCATTTAAAAGTAGATTTCCATTTTGATGGCACTGGACATCTCGTCGTCCTTCTGGATCTGGCCGAGTCAGACCCATGTTCCTCCTCTGACGACCGTTCTTCTTTAGGTAGAGCAGGATGAGCATATAGAGTGTAAATATGGAGATCAGTGGCACCTAAAGTTGGAGAGGCATGTTGAGTGCATGCTTTTTTTGTTTTGAAGATATTCTAATACAGGCTTTTGAATAGCACTTATCATACCAGAAAGAAGAACCCTGCCCTGAGGAGTAAAGCTCCTTTGTAGATTGGGGCAGGATCAGGCTCTGTCATCTCACACATGGTTGAAACATGAAAGGCGTCTTCTCTTTTGGTGGCTGTGTAGTCCAGGATGCAGGCCCGAGCCTTGTCATAGACCAGAGCAAAGGGCACAGCTGATAAGAGAGAGACGATCCACACCAACAGAATACAGGGCAACCGAGACTTCTGTTGGAAAGAACAGAGGAAGAAGAGGACATTCAATTTAAACTCAACAGCATAAGTATATGAATGGCTTAATATAATCTCAATGTATTGTATTTCCTTCAATTTTCTTCATTCTCTTCAAGCAAGTTGTGAAAATGGCATATTCTATAACCATTTCCATCCCCTTCTGTTGTAAATTCATTGTATTATATTAATATTTCCTGGGTAAAAGTGCCATGTTCTATTCTTTGTGTTTCTCCCTCCAAAAAGGGGCTTTTTAAAAAGGTGTGCAGTTTGAACATTGACCTGTACTGGATACATGATTTCCTCTGCATTGTTGTATTCAATGTCTGAAACGAGTAATTGCAGTTCTAACCCTAACCCTAACCCTAACCCTAACCCTAAAAAACTGCCATGAGTAACATTTTCTTGCATGTTCTTGACCTTCAGGCTGGAGACAGACCACATGGTGTGGCATATGGCTGCATAGCGCTCGGTGGTGAACATCATTATAACCCAGCTTGTGGTGGCACAATAGACTTGGCGGACCATGAAGTAGACCTTGCACAACACTCGGCCCAGGCGCCATGGGTAACTTTCCCAGTAGTACCGGTACAAAGTTACTGGGATGGTCAGCAGCTGCAGAATGTCTATAAGTTAAAGGCAGAAGAAGGTGATTGTATTAGAGTGAACTCAAACTGATACAATAAGATAATAAAATAAGCTATCTTTTCTCAGTTAAGAAGGCACCGACTTCAACATTTATTTCACATTTCTACTACTTAGATGACCTAATGTCAATATGGATTCATGTTTCAACGGCTGAAGTATCACTTTTATGATTGTACTGTACGGGCAGCTGAATGTGTTTAGCAAGACACATTTCTCAAAGGAGACAACGTAATGTATGGTAGTATTATATTGTATATCATATTGTAGCTTATATCATTTTGTAGTGTATTGAATTGTATCGTGGTCTATCGTAGTGTATCGCATTGTTTCGTATCTTATATCGTTTCATAATGTATTGTATTGAAACTCAGCGATGTGATAGTAAATGCTAGGACACGGTAAGTTAACATGATTGATATTACATGATAAGATCAGATAGGAATCAATAAAAATAGATTCAACAATAACAATACAGTTGTAGTATTATTTTAGTAGTGTGTACCTGATATGACAAGGCTGAGGAGATAGAAACGAATGGCACTGACTCTCATGTGAGAATCCAAGAGGAGTGTCAGTATGCTCACTCCATTAAATATGACCTGTGGAACGATATGGAAGCATTAATTAAGCATTATTAATGCAACGTTATCCTATGATCACAGAAACTAGTTTGTGTTGTATTTCAGCAGGTAAATGTGCCTCTTTTTTAAATTGCAAATAAAAAAGGTACATACTCCAAATAAGAAGATGATGCTGTAGAAGACAGTCATGGGGACGGCAATCACCAGCGGCTCACTTTTGGTGACACTGATGTCGAGCTGGGGCGTGTCGCTCGGGCTGACATTACAGCTAAATAGGAATGAAAGCTGATCGGAGAGGTTCATGCTGAGGCAGCTGGATTAGAAGTGGAAATTAATCAGAAGTAGTCTTTAAAATCCATGAATGAATCATGTTAGAAAATACAAATATTCACATTTCCAAATCCTCCATTTAGATTAAAACAAATGAAATAGATATCATTGGTTAAAGAACAAAAAACCTTCTTTTTTTGGCACATTATGATGTTTTAAAATCTGCAGTTTCCTTTTTGTTATATCATCAATGTCTTGTATTTGATATGAGGTTTAAAAAGTTCAAAGGCAAGAATAAACTGATTTATTTCCAGCATCATTTTGACTATCATTATGAATAATTCAACATCTTTTCAAACAGATATTTTAGAAAAAGAAACCCCAACATAACACATTATTGAGCACACAAATCACCAACAGGAAGCCATAGGGAACATTGATGGTCTCAGAAACCTGTTGCTTTTTTCCAATCAAATCTTGTGAAAAGGAAAATCCCCAAAAGAATCGCAGCTGAAGGTGAAGGTAACACAGTGAAAATGCACTAATGAGGAGCATTCAGAGTGCAGAAAAATTATGACTACGGGTTAAATTATTCATTGTAACTAAACAAAAATGTGAGCAAATGAAAAAAACTGTCATGAGCCCCCAGTATACAACCAGTTTCACTTCACACTCCTGGAGCAAAATAAATGCATAATTTCAGAACCCTCATGCACATTTATAGTTGACCTTTTATAAAGAAAATATTCAATCAAGTTTAGACTTACCTTTTTTACAGCTGAAAACCAAAGAAGTCCAGCACCTCTTTTCACAGGCACAAAAACCACCTGTTTGTTTCCCTCCATCCCTCTCTCAGCTCTAACTCCCTCTCTTCCTTTCGACTCTCTCTCAGCTCCTCCTCCCTCCTTTCCCCCTGTGCAGATTTTCACTCAGATAAAGATGGTCACACAGCTGGAAAGAATATCCGGTCAATGCCACTTTTCCAGCATGTGAGATGGATTGACAGTAAAATGTAAATAAGAATTATTTAGGCTAAACCAAATACATTTCAGAATCTGAATCGGGTTTTATTTGAAGTACATTTACACATACAAGGACTTTGACTTGGTGTATTGGTGCTAAACATTTAACAAAGGAAATGAAACTAAACTAGCAAGACTTAAATAATAAATTAGAAGACACAATTAAAAATATACATAGAATTTAAATGTCAACTATGAAAATTAATAAAAACAGAATGTACGAAAGGTGCAATAGAGTGCATATAAGAAAATAAATTTAAAGTCCAGTGAGCGTTAACATAACACATAAAAAACTGTTTCAGCCTTCACGTTACTCTGATGGTGTCTGACTGTGGGGCTGATGAGAGTCTGTGTTATGTGGGAGCAGGGGGCAGGGACTTTGTCCATGAGGATGACAGCTGAGGGGGAGAAACTGCTCTTGTGGCGAGAGGTTTTAGTCCTGCTGGACCGCAGCCTGAGGGGAGAGTCTCAAACAGTCCATGTGCAGGGTGAGAGGGGTCGGCCACGATCTTACCTGCACACCTCAGGGTCCTGGAGGTGAACATGTCGTGGAGAGAGAGCCAATCATCTTCTAATTTCCACTATTCTGACTTTTTGAGCAAAGACAGTCTTTCTGGACATTTCCTGTAGATTGTGTTTATGATTGGAACAGATGTTACACTAAAGTTAGGACACTAAAAGGTGCATGGGACACAACCTTCTCATAACAACTGTTTGCAAATTATGGGAATACAATCAACTCAGCCCAATGACAATCTCTCCCCTTATGCCTAACACTGACTTCTCCCTGATCTTAATAGACCCCAGGAAGAGTAGCTGGGCTCTTGGGTACAGCTAATGGGAATCCTAACAAATTCTGTAAACAAAAAGGATCAGGAATGCAGTGTGAATAGAAATGAAGAATGGGACACTAAAAGACATTACAGGTTGCCTAGAAACAAGATGGATCTTTTGGTAATGAGATAAAAAAAACACCCCTCTTTTTGTATTTCTGTGGCTTACATTATTACAGTGTTTATGTATAAAAATTAACTATCCACCTCAGAAATGCTATCACTGTTAATCCTGCACACCCAGTTCAAAAATTGTCTTTTTTTCAGAAACAGATGGGTGACGGCAATAAAGAGGACAACATGACATTAAACTAAATGACTTTAATAAAAAAAAAAAAAAAGATTCACTTTCAATTCACCATAACCCTCTGACCTCTCTGTCCAGCATGCAGAACAGCAATAAAGGGCTGATACACTGGTTGTTACTTTTACAGCCCTACAGATTCAATATCTGTCACATCGAGTGTAGGGCTAACGTGATGGCAGATGCTCCTTCTCGAGCAGGAAGTGAACGCTAACATCGACTCAAACGGGTCTCCGTTTTTTTAATAGGGGGAGGTGTGAGGGCCCTCCTTGGTACTGTTGTTGTTTTGTTTTTCAGGGTTTTGGCTTCATCTGGTGGTTGGAGTTGGCATGCCTGCTAGTTATTGGGAGACCCGCTCACCAACCTGTTGATGGCAGATGAGCTTCACCTGAGTGGAATTGCGTATAAGCCAGGCTGCCACAGTTGTTTGTCTCTCACTCCCACTGGACAACCAAGACAAGCAACCTTCGGCCATGTTTTGGTGTTGTATGAAATAATCACATGATCATTCACCACAAGGTCTGCCAATCAGCACATTAAAAGCTCACTAATGACCTAAATTAAATATTTTCAAGCATTAGAAAAACAAATTCTCAGATCAAATACTATTACTTTTGCTGCAAAGAGTCAATTTCCCCCAAAATAGGTTTGTATCAATGTTAGCTGTTCTTTTTTGTTGAAGTCAACAAAGCTCACCAGCTGTTATTTTCATCAACCTCTTTCTCGTAGAACCTTTTTACCCAGCATTCAATAAAGCACACGCTGCGACCAGCTTCTCTTTGCATTTTGAATTACTTGGCAGAAATGTCCATTTTGTTTTGAACTCTTGGCTGATTTTATTGTTGAAGTTTCATAATGTGTAACCTCTATTTGTCTGACTTCGAATTTTTGGTTTTAATGGATAACATTGTGCTGTTGATGTTGTCCTTGTATCGTCCTTGTTCTCATCTGTGTGCTCAAGACAAACGGTTGTCTTGTTGGACAATGAATAGATCGGACTCAGTAAAACACATAATTCAAATGATAATATACACAACAAATGTTCATCTTTTTTTTTTTTTTAACATAACATGAGTTAGTAGAACGAATAGGTTGTTCCCTTCATAAAACATAGAGCAACTCTTGAGAAAGCATATTTATTGTGCCAATACAAAAATCCTTTACATGCAGAATGCGATTTCTTAACACCATTTTCTATAAATACAAATATTACAAACATCTTTATTTCAAAGAACAGTTCAGAATTTCAAATCAAAGAAGAGAAGAAATACATCGAACAGAATCAAAATGATCCTACAAGTGCAAAATCAGAGACCTGTGGTTTCTTCTTGTGTAATGGTTTCTTCTAGTGTAATCCCGGCATCTTTTGCCATAGCATAGAAATGGCCCTTCTTCTCAAGCAGGTTGCTCGGAGAATCAAATTCTACAATTCTGCCAGCGTCAAGCACCATCACCCTGTGGAGAGAAACAAAGGCAAAAATGAAAACCCACTAGAAGGGTGCATTTTTATTTCTGGCTGATCTTACTGGAGCCTTTATGAATGTAGACATGATTTTATTTTTATCCATGCATGCTGAGGGATACATATTCAAATTTCAGTTGAGGTGGAAAAATCATGAATAAGAGATTGTTGAGTTTTGATTGTTCTGTTACGAAAAACACAACATACTGTATGTGATTTTTCTATTCTTACATGGCAGATTAAGTCTGTTCAATAATATCTATTGTTTTGTATACTGTAGCTACAAATATACATTTGGTAAGGAGAGTGAAAATGGAAGTCTATACCATACCATCTGTAGGCCTTCTACACATTTTCAAAAGACTGCAGATGAAATTGCCATTGCATTTCACAGGGCAAGAACTCACCTGGAGCTGTCCATGATGCTGTGCAGACGATGGGCGATGGTGAGCACGGTACAGTGGGAAAACTCTTTGCGAATGGTGTTCTGAATCAGGTCATCTGTCTCCAGGTCCACAGCTGCAGTGGCCTCATCGAGAATCAAAATGCGAGACTTCCTTAACAGGGCTCGGGCAAGACACAACAGCTGCCTCTGCCCAACACTGAGAAGAGAGACAGACACTGTGAGTGTCTAAATAAATGTGCTGGGTTGCTACAGATTGCTGTTTTATTTATTTATTTATTTTTGATGATGCACATTTCTATTTGTTAAATAGCCATTAAGGACACATGCATGTTTTTTTAGATCAGAAGATTGAATGTTGCCACTCTGTTGTTTTACTTCCTAAATAAAGCAGAGAATATAAACAGGGATAACATATCTTTAAGATATGTTCACGTTTTAAGTTAGATGTTATCGCTGACTCCACCTGGTCGTAGGCTCTTAGAAGTGCAGCATGTAATGAAAAAAATCTGTTTATGGTCGAGGACAAGTTTTTCTTACAGCTCGTGGGAGAAATACAACAAAAACCTATACATTAAGCTACCACCGACACCGATTGACTCAAGATCCTTTCTTTTGCGCTGATAACAGAAATGTTCAGCACAAGCTCTCAGAGGAGAAGCTTTGGGAGTGGGGACTGCTTGCTCATTTAGTCTTTGTTTAATCATTTAGTTCGGTTGTGAGTAGAACCAAAATAAGTCCCTTTTGAGTGTTTGAAGGTGATATGATTGGCAGAGTTAAACTTGGCCCTCTTAGTCACCATTTGGTTTTGGGAATGGAGTGAACACAAACACCCGTCACCAATCAAAGACAATCGAGGGCCTGCTTTAAACTGATCCAGCTGAAAATAGATAACTACAGTCAACTCTCAAAAGTGATTGTGACTGTTTGCAATCAAACAAAAGCCATTAAAACTTAGCACTAAGACAAAACTCATGTTAAGTGTAAAAGCAGATGGCTGCTGTGACTTTTGATCATTTGATTGCAGATCAATTTCATAACAAATGTCTTCATGTAACCGCAACAAATACAAACCCACCGTTGGAGAATTTTATAGAAACGCTAATGAAGGTACAGTGAATTTGTTTTGAAATGACTCTTTTTAAAGATTTCCATGCACTACAAAAGATCCTTAATAATTATAAAGCTATTTCGGAATTAGGATCCAGGGGCTTTTAGTTGGCTGGGTCTTGGCGGGTACTAATTATGTCTTTGTCCTTTTTGTTATGTAGAAGAGAAGCAGTTATTTCGAGTGCCCACCTGAGGTTTTCTCCTCCCTCTGAAACTTCATGCTGCAATCCTTCCTGCAGCCCTGCCACATATTCCTTCAGATGGGAGAGTTCCAATACTCTCCAGATGTCCTCATCACTGAATCTGTCGAATGGATCCAGGTTCATCCTCAGAGTCCCGGAGAACAACACTGGATCCTATACCCACCAAATTCACGGAGGTTAGTTACAGTCATGAAAGTGTGGATGAAATGTGAATCAGAGTTTGTCCATACCTGTGGTATGATAGTGAGGCTGTTTCGAAGGTCATGCAGGCCTAATGTGGAAATATCTATGTCGTCGAGGAGGATTCGTCCTTCAGCAGCTTCAATTGTTCTGAACAGGCAGTTGGTCAGACTTGATTTTCCAGCTCCTGTGCGGCCGACAATACCAATCTGAATTCAGGGAGAGACGGCATATGAAATAAAAGATAATGGTAGACACATCTTAACATTTCATCTTAACACCAACAATCACTGACAAACAGCATGATTATATAAAACACAACACAAACTGTGTGTCCTTGTAGTGCACTCGTACTGTATACAGAACTGGCAGAGGATTTCAAACTGTACTTTGCAGCCGGGTGAACTAAACTAGACAACCGTTGAGGGATCTGTTTTCATGTTGCAAACACTTCAGTGACATATGAGGACATGTGAAGTAGCGTTCACTTTTGTTATCTGTAACAGCTTGTGTGAAAGCAGAGATACCATGAAACCTTGAAGGATAAAGATCTCCAGATTCAGGAAGAACATGTGCATTGTTAATCCATAAAAAGTGCATGAGTCCAGCAAAGAAAAGAAACGGCCAGATTGGACACAAATCATCTGTAGTTAGATTGATAATGTTCCCCAAATAAAGGGAATAAAATGAAATGCAGAATAAAGTTCAAGGTGTGTTTATAGCTCCCGTTTGGAATTTTTATCTCATTATGACGGTCTTTGATTAAATCGGATGTCTCTATATTGGCTATGAAAGCAAACACGTCCATTAGTAACATATAGTTTGTTATTTTTGATGCCTGAATAAGCTGTCACTGGGACGGTGTCATGCGAGCAGATTAACTGCATGTTGTATATTATCAGTGAGTGATAACCACTTACACGTGCACAGGACAAGGTCAGTAAAGAGCTAGGATGATGTACCACTCTGTCCACAGGGGGGTTCCAGGAGCTTGAGGATCCTGCTTTATCTATTTGTAATTTTATGTGATAGAGCTTTCGTTTGATTTTTCAGCTTTTACAACACATTTTTAAGGAATCAATTTCTTTATTTTAATAGATATATTTTTAGGCTTCTATGCCTTTATTATAGGGACAAGACGGTGAATGGAGACAAAATTATGGGAGAGAGCAAGTATTCAAGGACTACAGTGTCTGGAGCACAAACTAACCACTAGGACACTGGCATCCTAAAGTACGTTGTCTTGACAGTAATCTGACGTGTTTTCAATGTCATGACTCTTCTTTTTCTTTTGGGTTAAATGCATAGTTGATCTAGTAAGATGCAGATAGGCAGTGTATGTTCAGCTTGTAGGGGTTTATGTTCTGCACTTTATTTTAGTTTTAAAGAATAAAAAATCCAACAATCATGCAGGTATGTAGAGACCATACAAACCTTCTCAGAACTCTTGATATCACAGCTGATTCCATGCAGCACCAGGTCTAATCCAGGCCTGTAGCGGACCTTGAAGTTCTCGAACGTTACTCTTCCCTCCTCGGGCCACTTCTTTGGAGGCCGAGTGTCATTCACCCACTTAGCCTGTCGAGACAGAGGCTCACATTTAAGAAGGAAAATGTTGAACTATAAGAACTGTAACGATCCTGATTCAAGCTGCCAAATAGAGACAATCAGTTTTTCTTTCTGTTTATAGAATTTATATGAATATAGTATGAACTCTAGTCAAGGATACACCTCACACCTTTGTGCTATAAGTAGAAATATGTAAAAGTCATTGCATTTCTTCAAAACGGTCTTCTTCTGTTCAAGTTTTAAACAGAAAAAAGGGCAATATGTTGAAGGCGACTCAAGAGTTTGTTTCATCTGGGGTTGGGGTGAAGTAGCAGAGAGAATCACTCCCATGATTCCCTGCCAGACTGGCGTCATTTTTTGTTATTGTTTGGATTGAGTTTGAATTTGGCTGAATTTATAGACTGCGTTTAACTTGCAGAATCCCAATGGTTCAACTTGGATTGTTTTTTTAACAGAAGTTAATCATTATTTTAGAATTTTTATAAGAGTTTAGATTTGAGCTTTTCAATGTCTCTTCCCCAAGCTGGAACATAAACAGATCTGACGTCTTGTCAAATGTGCAAAAAGTTCAGTCTACTTTTTTATGGGAAATGTTTTCAACTGAACAAACCTCGTTCTCAATCTCAGAGTATTCATTCACTCTCTCCACGGCAACAATATTTGTCTCAAGCTCTGAGGTCATCCTGACCAGCCAGTTGAGGGTCTGAGTCACCTGCAAACAGACAAAGGGCAGAGAAGAGTGCATTGTTGAGGCCATTACCATCACCACCAGAAAAGTTATAATAGAACATGTTTTGCAGTTTTTGAGATAACAGCGGGAGCCACTTACATTAAGGGCATAGGATATAGAAAGGCCAACGATGCCGCTGTCCAAGGAGTGTCTGGAAATGACAGCAAACAGAGCGGAGAAAAACACTACCAGGTTTCCAAGGAACTCCAGACGGATGGCCAACCATCTGTCGGGAAAACACAAGCATTAAAAAAAACGTAATCTATTACATTAAAGAATACCAATGTGCTTAGATTTGTTGATTATTTTCTGTGCGAGAGTGAGTTCTTTAACCCACCTGTTGGACACTATCCATGGATAGACGCTCTTCAGGTTTTCATCAATAGTGATTTCGTTGTGTTTGAGAAAACGATCTTGATGTCCGTAGGCTCTGATCACAGACAGACCTGATACAGTCTCACTGAAATGTGAGTATATAGGAGAGCGTGACACCGAGTCCAGCCGACGCAGCTGCCTTGAAGTCGCTACATAAAAGCGCTAGGTGCAGAGAAAAGGTAGGAACACAGAACAAAGGAAATATGTATTTAGATAATCTCTTTCTTTTTTTACTTTAGTTTGTTTTATTTTTCAACCTCTGTTTTTCCCCAGGTCAGGTTGTTTTTCTCATGCTTACCTGTACGAAGAAGTAAACCACAGCCAGAGGGATGATAATAATGATGAAGACAGGTGTGGCCAGACAGATGACAAACAGTGTGCCCAGCACACCTAGCAGACACATGAGCCAGGAGCGGAAGGACTGTGGAATCGCCTCGTCCACTGTGAATATGTCCTTCAAGAGCAGCAAAGGGAGAAGCTGGTTTTTATTCAAATCTAATTTCAAGTGACAGAGTGAAGTGTCAAACCAAAGTGTTATTATGTCCTCGCATTCAGACGGCTTGATGCAAACTTATTCAAGTTACAATCCAAAAATGTCAATTACAGAGAGGTCTCAATCCAAAAATGAAAGACAGGAAAACAGAAGAAAAAACATGTCACACGTCAACATGATAATCTTAAGCGGCTTCACTTCAGGGTGCAGAACGTTGCACTCAATATTTTCTTTGTTAGTTTGTTTAAATTCTCATTTCTCAGCATCTTGAAATCATTAGAAAAAAAATCCCTCAAGCCATTGCTGTTTGATCGTGTTTAATGCTCTGGTTTTTTTGCTCTGTTATGAATTGACACTATACAAATAAAGATTGATTGATTGATTATAAATAAAATGTATCATTATTGTGACTATTACAAATGAAATGTTCCTCATTAGGAATACAAAACAGTAAGTACCAGATCATACCTTTGCAAAGCGGTTGACCACTCTTCCAATGGGTGTCGTGTCAAAGAAAAACATGGGAACTCGCAGAATGTTGTTGAGTAGTCGTGAATGCAGGATACGAGATGCATTGATAGAAGCGTTGGCCAGGAGCAGAGTACCAAGGAACACAAAGAGGCCTGCAGGAAACAAGAAGAGTTTACTTTGAAACCGTGACACCTATTTCTTCATAACAGGTTGAAAAGATTAGTGAATATAAGATGCTGTTATTTATTTTTATAAATTGAAGCTCCAAATGTCACAATGAATCTTAGCCTTAAAGGTAAACAAGATTTAACTTGTTTGTTATTATGTTTGTTATTAAGTTATTTCATTAAATCAATGAAGATTAACTTATTGATTATAGTATATCAATGCACTGTAATATTTCACTCTAACTACAATATTATTTTTATCGTTCTTGGCTTTGGAATGATTCGTATTCAAGAGGATATAACATCCCCCTTTCCCAACTTTTCAAACAGTCCCCTGTGGTCTAAATGAAATACCTGTGCTTTACTTTAGTCAAAATATAACATGAATCAAGCACCAGAGGAGGTTTGTGACCCTGTATAAACCAGCCCTCTTAAAATGCTCAATTTTGGTGTGTGTCTCTTTAAATGCAATAAATGCAAAGCTCACTTGAAATGTGATACTTTGCTTTTTGTCTTGAGGTTTCTGATGTCCTGTGCGTGGCACCATGAACTGTCTTGTTGCTGAAATGTAAAATCAACTATGTAAATGTGTTATAAGGCAGATCTTCAGCTTCTGCTATGAAATGTGGGACACATGTTATGAATAAGGCACACAGTGTATCCTTTATGTTCCTACTATACAGTTAGTACAGCCATTAAAACCAAAAAAGTAAGGTCCACTTATAAGATTTCAAAGAAACAGCAGGAAAAACTTCCATACTGTTATAATTGTCAGGCATGATTGTTGGTCTTTGTTACAGACTAAATTCAGCATAGTCATCTATATATTTAAGCTGCATGGTCACTTTAATAACCTGTTAGTTTAATGGTTTTATATACTGTAGCCACACACTGACTCGCAACAGGTATTTCATTCATTTGTCTGAAACTGAACATGGAAAAGTGCAAAAGAGCAGTCTACTTCCTGAACTTCGATGAGCTCTTTGGAGAGGGCCTCATACTTAAACTAAACTTCAGCCATAAGTCTCAGTGTGGGGAAATAAAATCAAGTATTCCAAAGGAGTGATTTATAATTCCTAATCAATAAAACGTACTGCTGAGATTTTCTTGACACACAGATACTGTAGCTCCCCAGCAGAGAGAAGATTGGTTGTTACACTTTTTTTTTTTTTTTTCTTTCTCTTTGAAGACGACTGCCAGATAGCATGAAGTGTGAAAAATTGAGTCAAAGTGAGCTAACAGAAGACATATGATGGTTTCTTGACCTTTAGTCGTCCGTATTTTTAGTTTTCATCTGACCTGATGGTTGATAAAGCCAGACAACGAGGAAGCTAAACTGCCGGCTGCTCATTCTTAGCACAACGTTTTATAAAGTTGTACATTACTGATCCACTGCAGTATGCAGTCTCACAATTAAAACACCTATGTTCAAATGAATCATGTATTGTTTCAGAGGCAGCAATACTGTTATGTTTCTTATGTACTGTATGTAATCACATGCTTCTTTTATGGATGAGTCTTTTTTTGGGGGGGAAATATTGATTATTGTAGAGATAGGATAGTGGCTAGAGTTGGCTATCAGGGAGAATTGGGAATGACATGCAGGAAAGAAGTCACAGGTTGGATAGTGAAATCCAAATCAGCCTGGGTTCAAACATTAGCCAGTCCTGTTGAATGAATAACCATTTCATAGAGAAAGTAGATTACATATGATCCAACAACTTCTCTGAAAGATGGAGAAAAAGTGGATTGCTGTGCCTCCAAAATTGTATTCATGCACATTGTATTATTTGTTCAGCAGTAGCAGGGATATATTATTTCCGTGCAAAGAAAACTGGAGCTCCAGTTTCCATGAAAGAGGAACAAACTGCAACGTATGTGCCATTAATTTGCCTTTCAGCACAGATGACTCAATGTTGAATGTAACACGGACCACAAACCTTTGGGAAATCAGCACAAGTAAGCAAGCTTGCCACAAGTGACTTAAAATGGATAAATGTTGTTAACAGTTTGACAGATTTCTGCTAACATGGCAGCAGCACGTCCTCACTTTCTCTCTTATATTCTGCTTTTCTCTGACATCTAGTTCTGCTATGTGATTTTGTTTGTCTTATTCTATCTATTATAAGCTGCTGGACTTTAAAAAAAACATTCTGACAAAGTGTTTCCTGTTAGTGAGAACACTATGATTTAAAAGAAAGGGAAAGAAGAAAGTAAAACATAAACAAATGTTTTAAAAGGCACTAAAACCAAAAAAGTAAATGGAACTTTTTATTTACCCTGAGCGACACCAAGAACTCCAAACACTCCCACCCTGGTGTCCCTCTTCCAGTCAGGGTATGTCATGTTGTAGTAGTCCACTGCATCATTGGTCCAGTCACTCAGCCACAGGTTCTGACCAATGAAAGCGATGTTCTGGATGAAGTAAACCAGGAAAACCACGTTGGAGTATCCCCAGCCCATGGCGCGCATGTACTGCATGTATACTGAGAACTTCACCTGGACATCAGAAGAGAAGACAAAAGGCTCAGGAAGAGTTTTCTGCTGTTAGTGAGTATTTTAAGGCAGATTAAAAACATAATTACCTTTCCTGTTTCCATAGTTTCCTTCTCAATAAGCTTCTGGCCTGTCTTTACATCATCTACAGGTTTTTTTAAAGAACTATTTTTTCTTAGTCTGACACTAGAAAAAAAAAGGACAAAGAATAATATTAGTTACACAGGAACGTTAGTTTTGAGTGGTGACTTGCTAATTAACCAGTTTCATATGCGTCTATTTCATTGCCAGTGATTCGAACCTGCCGTTGCGCTGGCTTCGGCGGATACTGTTTTCTCTCTTCAGGGTAGCTGAGACAGTGTCCTCCAAAGGAGAGTCTGGCTGAGCGTCATCTCTTTCCGGGATGAGCTCTATATCTGCGGTGTCCCTTGAACCTTCTGAAAAAACATGGCAACATTCAAAATGATTTCTTTCAAAACATTACCTTGAAGTAAATTCACTTTATTGAACTTCTTTCAAACAAAAAAAAATATTGTGTTTGCACAAACAGAGAAAAAAAACTTTATTGCAGCATATAAACACTGCAAAAACTAAAACCATACCAAATATATTAAAATATCTCATTACACTGATTTCATTTGTTTTTATATTTTGAAATCTGATGATTACCTGGACCTGTCACATGAATAAATTAAATTAAATTAAATTAGACATTATTGATTCAAAACAAGAGAATAAATGAGATAAGATTTGAGTTTTTGCAGTGCTTTCAAATTTTGTTATCATATAGTTTATCATGTGCAGAAGACTAACTACAGTGTGTATCATATGGTAGAATTTGTGCAGTTTTCATCCATTCTGCACAGACAAAAGGTATCATTACCTGAGTCTGAATGGTTCTGATTACTTTGTTCTTTGGCATATGTGTCTAGAAACTCGGAGAAAGCTCCTTTACTGGCACGAAGGCTTTTATAGGATCCAACCTCAGAGACCTTTCCATCCACGAGAACCACTATTTCATCAACGTATGGCAGGAAGCTCACACCGTGGGTTACCAGGATACGAGTCTGCAAAGACAAAAACAAGGTTTGCCTCAGCTGTGAAATGATCATTCGTTTAAAAGATGAAAGTATATTCTCTTATGTTTTAACCCTAAGGCCTATACAATAGTTCTAAAGCCTGAACTGTTCTTCTATTGTTAGCCCCCCCCCCCCCCCCCCCCCCCCCTTGCCTGGAATGTGTGTGTGTGTGTGTCTGTAGGACCAGTTTACTATACATTATTCATATTGTATGCTGCCCACATTTGCCCCAATGCAGTGTTAATATTGTAGTGAATCACAAAGTTTGAAATAACGTTATTTATTGCTTAATTTAACCTACCTGTAATTTACACCAATTTATACACCATCACACAAATACAGAACCGCACAACCGACAAGCAAAGGAAGCAATGTTACCGGTCTCAGTTTCTACCTAAAGTTTGAACCGTTTGTTTGTTTGAAGCACACGCCTCTATTTTAAATCAGAATGCAGCTTTAGAAGGAGATCTGTCTGAGTCGACCCCGGTGTGTCTCTGTGCAGAGGCTCAGCTGAGAGCGCAGACTTCCCTGTTTGATAAATATGAGCAAAATATTTCACTGAAAGAAGAAGAATTACCTTGAACTGCACAGAGAGGGCTCATTGTTGTGACAGACTGCTTCAGGAAACACAGAAGGCAGCTCCGATGTTACTTGTTTGCTTTATGTGTATATGCCCAATGAATCAACAAATCAGTGAAATAACTTTTAATATCACATCTGTTCAAGTAAAAATGATGAGTGGATGATTATTATCAAATAAGACGTGACAGCTGTCACTCCGTCACTATTGACAGATAGATGCTGTTCAGCCGTTCATTCACTGTGGTGACATACCTAAAGGGTTCATACCAACAGCTTAACATCAGGCTTCAGTATTTAATGACTGCTGACTGCTCTTTAATGTCATGTCTGCTCCTCCGTACACCTGCAATCAGACTTCTTCCTCTCTCCAGGGAAAAGAATCACCTCTTCATATCCTATTATTGCATTATTATTCAGCAGCCTGATATGTTTGCTTTGAGTAAAATGGGGATCTCACTTGATCTATTAATATATATATATAAATGGTGAGACACCCAATGATTCCCAGCCCTAATCACCACATTGATGTCATCTGAGCACAAACCTTGTTTTTGAGTATCCCGTTCTGTCCAATCAGTTTATCAAAGAGATGTTTTCCCACATGAGAGTCCACAGCAGACAATGGGTCATCTAACAGATAGATATCAGCTTGACTGTAGGCTGCACGAGCCAGGCTCACACGCTGCTTCTGACCCCCTGAGAGGTTGATTCCCTGGGGAGAAAAGAGGAGGAGGAAGAGGAAGAGAGGAGAGGAGGGGGAAAATAAGCAGAACAAATATCTTCAGGTTTTTAAGATCATGCTTAAAAACATTCAAAAATTTCAAATATTTCAAGTTTTTCCCTTTTTTTTTCTCAGTTGCATATATTTGTGCATTAAATTATCATCAGTGTTTAACTTCCTGTAAAACTAAAATTGTTTTAACAGTAAGTATTCAGACTTTTTGGTGTGTGATCATCAGGAATGGGATGGCAGCTTAGGCACCCTCAATGTTAAGTTAAAATTGAAAATTAATTAATTAATTAAATGCATCTTGTATTGTACACCGTTATATGTAATGTCTATGTGTAGTTTTGTTGTATGTGTAAGGTTTTTGTTTTCTGTTTTGGAAAAATTATAAATAAAAAAATAAAAAAAATAAAAATTAACAATATTTAAAAAAAAACATCAGCAGATGTTACAGAGCCTGTAGGTGTCCTTCCTTTCAGTTCCACAGCTGAACAACCAGCCAGCCTAACCTGATCCCTGATGAACACGTCCAATGCATAGTACTTTAGTATTCAAATGAGCCTGTCTGAGCCTTTTAGGCTTTCACACTGTAATTTGTATACATTAATTTGTTTATTCACAAGTCTTTTTATGGTCAAATCGTAAAATGTTCTCCTTGAATTGTATTTATGGTTGCCACTCAAAGCATTCACAACCTTCCTTGCCTTCAATCTACTTTGAAAAAGATTTGAAGAGACCAGATCCCTAAGGCACAAATCCTTCTTTAGGAGATTCCAGGAGAGTGTACCTGAAACTCTTGTTCCCCATTTCGAGAAGCACTTTGGTCACAGATAACGCAGATATGTTTTGTGACTGGGTCACAGAGTGTAGACTTTTTTACAGCACCATTAACATTAATAATGAAATTACACCAATATGGCTAGGTTATGCATAGCCAATACAAAGTACAATGATGACCTAGGGCCCTGAGAATCGCTCCATGGTATTACAGTATGAAAAGATGCAAGGCAGTGAGAAGATGAATGCATTTATTGAATCTTCAAAATCTTTGAATCTTACTTTTTCTCCGATCTCAGTGAGGATACCTCCAGGTAGCAGCTCCAGGTCAGGGGCCAGAGCGCAGACCTCTATCACCTTCTCAAACCTGTCCTCCTCATGGGGAGAGCCAAACAGGATATTATCCTTCAGAGTGGCATTTTGGATCCAGGCTTGCTGTGGCACAAAGGCGAGGGACCCCTGGAGAGCAAGATATGAAAGTCAGCTAAAAAGAGGATATTCAAGCATGTCCTTATTCCAACCAGACACACCGGACTAGTTGAAAGGGGAAATAATCATTACATCAATTTATAGAAAAGGTTAGAAAGCTCTTTCAGCAGAGAGCCTTCATGCTGTGCAGCAGTGTTCACTAATGTCTCTATGATAAACATAATGGTCTAGAGACACATTTTTTACAACCTTTTACTGCTTCCATCATGTAAGCGTCAGACTTTAATGCTGTTCAAGAGCATGCTGCCAAAACAGCCCTTTGTTTACATTTTCCAAATAAAAAAATATTTACAGTAAGTGATTCATTATACTATTAAAAATGTAATGCAAAAGAAGGTTAAGATGTTTTTTGTCAGAAACACAGTCATCCACCCACATTTATTTGGTAAGAAAAGAGTCACAGCAGCAGAGAGACAATGTTCTCCGTTTATTCTCTGTGCCTTTCGAGATGCAGAAAGATGAGGACAAAATGTGATCTACTGGCTCAACGCTCATTAACGAAGTCTGGTCCTACAAATACACAAAACCAATAAACCATATTTATAGACTCTGTGAAGAAACAATTTACTCTGTTGAAGTACAGTTTAGAACATGCATGTTCTGTCTTGCTTTTCAATGACGGAAATAAATTGTTTGGCTACGCATGTTCTATATTTGAATCCTCAAAGATTGTTTCCCCAGCTGCTCAGAGTTAGTAGTTAGTTAGTCGGTCAAAGCAAGTGAAACAGACAAACAGTGATGGAAAAACATCCTGATGAAGTCTGCATTCACATAACAAATAATGAGAGTGCTCTGCAGTTATTATTAATTAGCACTTCTTTATACTCTGCACACATCTGGTTTGAATTGAGTAATATTAATTAAAT
Organism: Symphodus melops; assembly: GCF_947650265.1. Classification (NCBI taxonomy): domain Eukaryota; kingdom Metazoa; phylum Chordata; class Actinopteri; order Labriformes; family Labridae; genus Symphodus; species Symphodus melops. The sequence goes on from NC_136705.1 coordinate 21,033,178, forward strand.
CCTTGAAGAAAGTTAGGCACAATAGATGTCCCTGGTTAGCTATGTACAGTATTTGCAAAAAGAAATAAGGTGTCACCTGAATGTTAATAAACCCATTTGTGCTGTGCATCTCTCCCAGGAGGGCAGATATGAGAGAAGACTTTCCTGAGCCCACAGCTCCCACTACTGCTACCAACCGACCTGGCTTGATATCCAAGGACACACTGGGGAACACACACACAAAAAAATTTCCATTAATGCATTTATTACAGAGGGAAAACACCAAATGCCACAAGTGTCATTTTGTATTTGACACAACAAACGCACTTTTTCAGCAGGGGCTCAGCTTCTCTTTCCCAGGCGAATGATCCGTCACGGATGCTGACAGCAGAGTCTGATGGTTAAAAAGGGGAGAAATCAACTCAGAAAGAAGGCGGAAACCTATGAAGTCATTTACAAACACCCTCAGTAATGGTACAAGCAAGGTTCAGAATTAACACCAGCAAAGCACCAAATGTGGAAAAATGTTCTGTTGGGGGATTGAGTCTCAGGAGGATATATGCTACATAAGTATAACAGTACATAGTACACAGTACATAGTACATAGTATAGAAATACGTAAGTATTTGTGCTAGCAAAAACTAGCTACTTTCCTGACTATCATTTTGGTTGCATAACAACTTGTGCTAATGATAGACCCCGCCTTGCTCTGCGCCCTACCCGAAGCTCAGCAATCTGAAAGCTTGTTTTGAGTAAGGCTAACCAGATATATATTATGTGTGCAGATTGGCAAGGAGTCATACAGTTTTACAAATGATTTATTTCTCTTTTGTGGCTGGTAAGAAAATGATTGACTGGTGGATTCTTTTATCCTCAATCCGCCCCCCTGACTGGTGTATTTGGCGAATTCTAGACCATGAGTAAATGTTGATAGTGAACGTACTGAAACTTGGGTCATGACGAATGATATCACTTTCGAGGTCATCGCCTCCAAGAAACTTCTCCAGACGCTTTTTGGACACTGAGGTCTGAAACATGATAGTAAAGTTTAGTGAGGTTTTGGTGCAATTTTGAAATGCTTGTTTACAACATGTTGTTGTTTCTGTACCTGCACGATGGCAGCAATAAGCATGGGCAGCATGGCAAGGGGAAATCGCAAGATGTTAAAGAGAGAGATGGAAGTGAAAGCTTTCTCTGCTGTCAACACGTTGTCTGGACTCACACCTACAAACACTGCAAATGTGGCAAGAGAAACCTGAAAAAAAAAGTCAGTGTTAAAGAAAAGATAATTAAAGACTGTTTTTCACTTTGCTCCCTCTTGGATTTTTTTTGTACAAGGCTCCTTCACGACACTCACCAAAGCTGGAGCACAGCTAAAGACGAATGTGGAGACCGATGTTAGGTAGGCAAATTTCCTCATGACCTTCAATTCTTGCCCCCTTATGTCTTCTACCTGGGTCTGGAAAGAAGGCTCCCATGCATACAGCTTCAGAATCTGGTAGGAGAAAAAAGATGAGGAGGGGTGGGAAAGGGCATTGTGTAAAATACGGAAAAGGAAGGGTGGGGGAACAAAGGGACAGCCTTAAACCTCATGTAGTTAATGTCAATAAACAGAAACTGGAGGATGCAGTATAATGGAAAGCACTCTCAGCCAACATGTCAACCTTTCCTGAGACAAAGCACCTTTTCTTTGAAGAAGACTCAGATCCATTAGAGTTTGATTTTCTTACATAAAGGCAGTGATGGTGAGTAATTAATTATTAACCAGAAACATTAGAAAGAGTTCTTACCTTGATCCCATTCAATATTTCATTCATGATTTTCAGTCTCTTGTCTTTGAACTTCATGTTTTCTATCTGAAAATAAAATATATAAATTAGCAAGGCACTGTAGCTCCAACCCATGTCCCACAGATCCTAAGGGAAGACAATAAGAAGTACTATATCAAGAAAGAAGCCAAGAAAAGAAAAAAGTTGTGACCAGGAATACATTTAAGTGTATGTGGAGACCAGAGGAATGTAATGAGGAACTCCCACTCGAGCCAAAGAATTTGGTGATTTTGATACAATATTATATTTACTTAGATTTGACCACCTTTATTGTTGTGTGCAGGTAAATTCTGGTTACCCGTTTCTAATATCAGCACAATATGTTTAATGTCATCAGTTTTATCTTTTTTCCAAATACATGAAAGGAATGTATGTTAGACTCTAGGAATTAAGATTAAGATTTACAATCGATCACCCTCTGAGTACACGGCACACTATCTTCTAAATGTGTAAAAATTATGTGACCACTGGTTCAGCCTACCTGGAGATTTCTGGCCTTAGTGGCTAGTAGACCATTAATAGGCACCATCAGCACCATCACCGCCAGTCCTGCCAGCACAGAGGGTCCTAACTCCAGCCACAGGAACGCTATAGATAAGATGATCTGCAGAGGGCAGGACCACAGCAGGTGGATGAAGTTTGTCACATCGTTGAATCGCTGGGCATCTGCGGACATCAGGTTTACCGTTTCCCCAACTGTTGTCTCTTTACGAGCGTCATTTGACACCACCAACGCCTTAGAGAAGGAACAAAGATGAGTTTATAAGAGAGAGAGGGGAATGGAAAAGAAGCAACAAAAAAAAATTGGGCTAATTGGTTGATACTTCTTAAACAAAACAAAACAAAAATAGATGATTTTATTTCTCTGTATTGAAAGACCATCTATTAATCCATCACCAAAACTCCTTGGTTTTAAAACATTAATAGTAGAGTGAATGACAATAATGATAAAATTGAACAGTCTTACAAGCTGCCTCTGTGACAGGCTACAAGCTCGTGCAGAAAAGTTTTTCTGCTCTGTGGTAATAACAGGTTGAGAAAAGTTGCTCACATCGTTTGAAGGTGAAGAAATGCGAATTACAGAAAAAAAACAAAACATAAAGCTTCCATCAATGAAATAACACTGAACTTTTGACATACGCCTCCAGGTATGTGCAGAGTACAAAAGGTTGCGTGTTTGTAAGAAATGTATGATTTAAAAAAAGCTTTTCATCTTTTCAACCTCTAAACACAGAAATGATATCTTTCCCCACTTTTATATTGAACAGTACAGTTCATTTCTCTTGACCATGTTTTTAACTTTGCACTAAGAAAAAGTCATTTTGATGTTACCCTTTTACCTTTTTATACACAGCGGCCATTATGGCAGTGCGGACCTTCATCCCTAGAACAAAGCAGCGCTGGAAGTACTGCTGCAGGAACAGTGACTGCAGAATAGCCACTACAAGGAGCAGCACTGCATACATATATCCCTCCCAGGTATACCTGGATTTGTCATGAGTGAAGGAGATCATCAACCTAAAGGAAAAGAAAAAGAGAGCTCAACGTTTGGATAATCATTCATTTTTGCAATTGATTTTTAAACAATCAATCTCCCCTCTGTTTTGTGTCCTATTTACTTTGCCTTTCCCCTCCTCTCTTAGACCTTGGTGTCATTGTCTCGGGTTAATGCTAAGCTAGAGATCAGCAGTGAGTGGTTCACTGTATAATGTACAATGATAGTTGTATAATGTTATAATAATGTAATATTGCCTTAAAGAGGTGAATCACTAACTTTACAGTCTGTTTAAAAACTCTGTTGCAAAAGAACCAAAGGGAACTGAACAAATCAAAAAACACAAGTTCAGGTGATGTCACTTGACATAGAATTGGTTGAGGCCCAGGTCAACACGTGTAAAAATGACCCTGAGTTAATGATTGCACACTGAGTAAAACAACGAAGTGCAGTAAAAACAGTAAAAACAGTAAGACAGAGTAATTAAGCAGGTTCAAAGTGTTTTTTTTTTTTTTTTTACAAGAGACAACAAGATCATTTCAAGAAATGATCAATTAGACATTCACACAATAAAGTGCATACATAATTAGCTGTTTAGAAGATGACACACTAAAGTAGGTGTGGTAATAAAAGTACTATTTTGGAGTGCTATCTGAAATATTTTTCTTGTTTGAGCATATTCCAGGACTTGGCAGCCAACTGTTTTACATTGGAAGGGAGTTGAACTTGTTTTCTCTATCATTACCTTTAATGTCTTTATTATTTTTGGCTGAGAAACTTTACTCACTTTAGGAGTTGAGGACTTGCAAAAGCCAACAGGTCCTGCAGTAGTTTGAAGAAGGCAGATTCAATAAGAAGCCCTTTAAAAGTTTTGTATATGGTGCTTATCAGCCATGAATTGGGATAGTCATTCTCCTTCGTCTTGTCCTTCTTCTTCTTTTTTCCATCTGCTTTTTTCTCTTTTTCCTCCTACAGACAAATAAAACAGTTGAGATAAAAACAGCTCACCCAGAAAATAATCACTACTACTTGAACTCCATTAGGGGTTCATAAAAATGTACCTAATATGTGTCTTGAGTGTTCATCCTCTGAAGCAGACTCTTACCATCATCAGCACATCCTGACTCACGCCTTTCCCCAGACCATTTTGAAAGCTCTCTTCACGCGCTTTGTCTCTGTTCTTTATTGGTTTCTTCTTCAATTTTTCTTGGTAACGGACACAAGCTTTGCCTAACTCAGTTTTCATGAAATGCTGAAAGTGCTCGTTGAGGTATGCAGTGCTATCCTTCTCACTGATTTCCCACATGTCTTCTTGAACCAGGGGCCGCTTGTAGCCGTTCACCACCATACTGAAGGGGGAAAGGGGAGGATGGAAGTTCTGGCAAACATTTAAATGGATGCAAAAATTGTACTTTACATAGTCTTTATTTACCTGTGAAACCAGTTGAAAGTGATTCTGCTCAAGAACGCTGCCCCTTCCTCAGGATTCTGTAGGTAGAAACAAGCTGATGGTTTACATTCACAGCAGACTAAGCTGATGGAGGTTTGGTGTTCTCATTTTGTTACTCTTTTATGAATTCAAAACGCAAAAAAACCCAACAAAAAACTGTGTGCTTGGGTACCTTCTTTACACGCTCCTCAGCTTCAGGTGGGACATCAGCCACAACAGAGAGGACCAATGCAATCAATTCCAGCCCAAAGGTGATGTAAAAAAGACAGAAGCGGGGGACATCATTGATGGCTCCCTGAAGGGCAAAGATGGGTAGTAGGATGAGACACAACAGTGAGAGAAATGTATCAGGCAATTGTTTAACACAAGAACAAACTGCAGATCTTATGTTTCATACCAGCTTTAGTGCCTCTCGTAGGAGGGTTTGAAAAGGGAAGATATCACACAGAAAAAGGAGAAACCAGAAGAGGAAGAGAGTGGCGGAGTCTATGGCCCCATCCCGTCGTCTTACGCCTTCCTGGCACAACAGCACAAGGATCTAAAAGAGAAGAAACATCACAACACATTCATTTAGACCTTGTTGGTTAATAAATCAAAAACATAAGTTTGTGCGTGCCGTATTTACCCACGTGACAGCATACAGGACGGGGTTAGCGTAGTAAACACCAGCATTTTTCACAGTTGAAGATGTGTCTCGGTCTGGACCAAAGTCCTCTCCTAGTGTGACTGCTAAGGATGCTATGGCCGTCAGGAATAACAGAGAGACCACAAGCTGAGGGGAGGAAACACAGAGAAGATTTGGCAAAATGTAACAATTTTGATTCATGATCGTTGCACATGGTGGAAAAACTTCTTCTGACGTCACTCTCAAGGTGGGAAGCTAAAATGCTCCGATTATATCATTAAAGGGTTTGGGGTTGTAAATTGTCTGATGTAAGGTTGGTCCATTAATTATTATTGAACAGCTTAGTCTGATAAGCAAATGACAGAGCATCAGATGAGAAAAATTCAAGGGGATATTCAGAAAATATACAACTTCCCTCCTTGTAAATATGTTCAATGGTGTACAAAAAACATAAACACACAACTGTTCTAAGGAGATATTTAAATTACATATAATTACATATTTTGCATATTGTGAAAGTAATTAGCAACTACCAAAACCAGCTTTTTCTTCTTCCCTCCCAGTTTTTCATTAGCAATTATTAAGTTTGTGTGCATTACCTGTTTGCAGAAGTAGAGTTTGGACATGTGTTTGGTTTTTGCTTTTGTCCTCCTGCAGAGAGACACCAGGTGTCGTGGGGCACAAAGCCACAGGAAGCCCAGGGGGATCCAGACCAGCACTGTCTGTTCCACACATACTGGCAAGTCGGGGTCTACTCTATCCAGATATGAAGCATTCTGAGGTACACACACAATCACACACATGTACAGTGTGTTGTAATACACATTGATAACCTTTCAGTCAATCACAGATCCATACAAAATCCATCCCACAGATGGTGAAACGAACACACTTCCTTATGTGAATCCCAGGAGCTAAGGGGACAACACACCTCTCTGAGTGTGATTAGAAACGTAATCAACAGGGGCTCTCATGTGATTAAACAATAAGTCCCTGCATACAGCTGTGTGCAGCCGCCTGAGTAATGCTGACCTTCAGAGGAGAGAGTTCTTCAGATATAAGAGCTGATAGAAAAGCAGGAACATAGAGTGAAAGAAAGTGAACGCTGGGAACAAAACCTGACAGTTCAAGACCTGACTTGCCTTTTGATTAAAAAAGTAGCAACTTTCAAGCACTTCAAGTTCTTACTACTTTAGCCTTAAAGTCAAGACATGGCTTGATCTGGTGTATAGTCTCCATTCTCCAATCAAGCTCAAATACAACATGAAGGGTCAAGCAGTACACATGAGTTTGTTTTTTACTGTGCAATCAATGTACATGCTGTACAACTAACTGATCACATTTAAGTCTTAATAATTTGATTACAATAATATGTAATTGATTATAAAGTAATCAGACTCCGTTTTATTAGATGGATCAAATGACTATCACAAAAAAAGCTCCATGTCTCATATTTGATTGATTAAGAAGCTGTAACAGGAGAAATAGTTGCTTTTAATGTGTGAGAAATGTTTAGTTTATTCAAATCATTAATTCAAATTCAAGATCTCATGATTATGAGCTAAGGTTCAGGTTACTTTATTTGTAAATTTGGTTTCATGAGAGTCATTTTATACAAAACAGACAATACATAAAACACACAAAGTGCAGATGCGCGGTACAGAGTTAAAAGTGCTGAGGTGCATGATCTCCTGATCTCCTTATAATGAGATCAATATCTCATAATGTCTTTTCTCATAATTATAAGATGAAATTACCCTTCTTTTTTTTTTTACAATCTAAGGACGCAGAGTTATTATAGCTCATTACCATGTGACTCAGTTATTGGATATGTCGAGTCATGTCTTAGTTAAGAATCACATGTTCACTGAGCGCACTGTGTGCAGAGGTGAACATAGACAGGGAAAGAGCGGAGTCATTATCTTTTGGATAATCAATGCCACAGGCTCTAATCAAGTAGAAAAACATGATAGAAAATGGAAATAAATGTTTTTTATGTGAACTATTCTGACGAGAAAAAGTTCTTCTTTTCACAGGGATACTGGACTGTATTGCTTGTATAACATTGTACATGTGTAATTATGTCAACCCTTAGCTATTTTCACCAAACATTAACCTGATTGTTAAAGTTATTCACCATATGGGCTTGTTTCCAAAGTCACAGGTTATTACATGGTATTAATTCAGGGTAGAAAAAGCGTCAACTTAGGTCAACAGACACCGAGCTACGAAAGTCTATGCAAAAACAACATGTCATGATAAGTTACAATCTAAGTAGGGATTTAATGTAAATGTTGAGATAACTCAACATTTTGTGTTTATGTTATCTCCTCAACTATTATACATTGCTTTACAGCCGGAGGGTCCTTAAATTTAATCCTAATTTTTCTCATTAAAAATTAAATTCAAGAGAAGTAAACATAAACAGGTTAAATTAAATAGGAACTTTTTTTTTAAATATAATGATAAATGTCTATATATATATACCTACTAGATTTTAAGGCAGCCTCAACTTGAACCTTTTTAAGCTCAAACAACTAGTTTTCTTTTTTACACTATGACTGTGAACTTACCCAGAAGGTGGAGCCGCAGTACTTGTCCAGAGCTGCAGCACACATGGTCCACTCTGGTGGCTTCAGTCGCCCGTTTGATGAAAAAGACAACACAACTCTTGTTGCCTTCTGCTTTTACTGCTGCCAAAGTCGACTCAAACCTTCCCCCTCTCTCTCCCTCATTGACTCTCACTCCAGAAACAATTGTAGGATTTGATTCTCAGGGGCTTTGAGCCATGAGGCTTTTTAGGCAAAAAACAAGTCTTACAACGTCCTTGTGCGATGAAAAGCTGTTAATATGTCAAAGAAGCAGATGTGGTGAAGCTTAACTTGAGTCTTGATTTGGGTAGTTTCAGGCAGAAGATTTGAAGCGTTGTCTTCTGTCCGTCTTCGGTAGAGGTCTGCAGGAAAAAATCACTCCTGCAGTCGTCTGTTTGTCCAACTGAGAAAACTCAACAACTGCAGTGGAAGTCATTGAGAATCTCAGCCTCGCACCAGCCCACAGACCTTCCCCAGCGATCACGTGTCAAAGTTCAACTTTCTAAACAGATGCCCTCATCAAAGGGAGAGACAGAATGACTTGCTGTTTTCCTCATGTTAGTCAGGACAGCCCACCAAAAAGGGACTGTGTTAAAGGAAGGGGAGGGAGTGGGGCTCATTAGACCCCTTTTCCTGTTTGGTTTTCACTTCTGCTCTGCATGCAGTCCCTCGGTCTGGACTGAGACATTTGTGAGCTCGAGTCACATTTGATTAGTTTCAGGCCATCACGCATTCAAATGGATTTGTGGGGTTACAGCCACTTTAGTGTTATTTGAAAAAAAAAAACTGTGCAGAGTATTTGTGAGGAGAAATGGTTAGTTGGGCGGGGAATTGAGAACAAAGCTAACTGCTTGGCTTTTTTCCCTCTCCGTCTGTTTCCTATTGTTTACAAGAGGAGGGCTGTAAGGGCCAAAATATTCACTGTTTACAAGAGAATGACGCCAAGCAGAGACTAAAGAGAAACTGAGGATATGTATCCCTTCAACTAGGAGTACATTCTCAAAGTCCATCCATAAGGTGAGCAAAGTCATCAACATCATTTGATGTAAACGCACTGAGGTGATGAAGGGTAAGTTGATGTTGACTTGTCAACAAAGCACTCTGGGAGGAAATTGTGTTAAAACAAACTTCATAAGGATTAGTGCTTTGGTAGATGTGAGTTTGTTTCAGGGTTTAAAGAAGCCTTTGCATGAATATGTCACCCTGACTCATCAAACCCCCCCCCCCCCCCCCAAAAAAAAAAAAGAAGAGTGACAGAATAATCAGGTAAACATAATTACCCATGGTAGTGTCAAAGAGCAAACATTTTAATAATCCTGGCTTAAACTGCAAACATTTGATTAACACTCAGCATTACAAAGTTAGATAAGCTCTGTAGAAAAGTAAGTGATCAACATTTCTGCAAACACACCCATTAATAGCATTAAATAATGTGGAGGATTTATCTTACACCATTTCTGATGGCTCCAGGACAGATGACTTTACAGCATGACTGTTAATCATTACGGTAGGTTTGATAACAGTAGTGGTATCTGGTCGAGTCATGTGTGCACATAGCTCAAGGGACAGCAGCGGCACGTGGAGCCAACCCAGAATGTGACGAGCCCTGTGCTAGGATTTATAATCATGATTCCATGTAGAAAGGTGAGCGTGTGTGACTCACAATCACAAGAAGCCATAGAACCAATCAGCTCAGTCAATATGCATGTTACATAATGATGAAGTGCAGGTACTTCAGAAAAGTTTACAATTCTGTGTTTCATAAAGCGGAGATGATGTCATAAATATGTGGTAAAGACTTGGAAAAACAAAAACCACAATATGTTATTGTGGCTGACTTAAGGATTCTTTTCAGTCAAGTAGATTGAAAGCACCTGTGTGATGTAAAATACTTGAAAACAAGCTTCGATGAGTCGTTTCTTTTATTTACAAGACATAATTTGATAACTTGAATTTCCCTCGGGATCAATAAAGTATCTATCTATCTATCTATCTATCTATCTATCTATCTAATTCACTGTATTTGGAAATTAAAAACAAACTGAAGTTCTGGTTTGCTTTGATGCTAAAGATAAAGAGCCCATTTAATAAAAACCCTGATATTTCAAATAAACTTCAGACTGAGTTTCAGGGCCCACAAATGGGCATAAACCAATTAGCTTTTTATCATGTTAAACAAACAGCAATATTTAGAGATCAAAGGTCCAGGCTAGATTTATGCTTCATTTCCATCAGGGTTGACTTCGTCTTTTGCCGAGTCCTACAACCAAACAACTTCAAGACAGTCTATTAAGTTCTTCCCAGAACCAAAAGAACCACATATTGAACTGTTCTTTAGTTAACCTTTTACCGGTCATTTAATTTAATGTTTCTAGTAAGTACTTCTCTTATTATTATTATTATTTTTTTTTTTTGGTAAAGTGTTTCAAATGTTTTTTTCCCAATGCTCTTCTTTGCTTGTGTAAAGCACTTTGTATTGCCTGTGTTTGACATGTGCTAATCCAACAATAACGTGCCTCGCCTTAGCTCCAGAGTTCAATCATCCATAAGAATCAATGAGATTAGATAGCCAGCATGAAGATAGTAACATGACACATAAACCTCATTAACAGCTTAATGAACGAAGCATGAGTCTGCATCAGTACACCATATTTAATAAATGAAATGAAGAAGGGACTTCTTTTTTTTCCCCCAGTGTAGAGAACAGTACGACCAAAGAAAGTGCACTGAATTGTTAATTTTTTCTTAAAACTTTGGATTAATTCTGAGAAAACTGAATGAGGTCATGTTTCTGTCCTCGTTAAAAAATATTACAGGAGGTCACAGCTTTGTATCTTCCACTTTTAACAAGGAGTGATGTAAATAATTCACCCGCCACTGTACGGCAAAGGTTAAAAATACTCAATCAGTGGCGGCCCTGCTTAAATAGCACTTCATTATAGTGAAATCGATTACACTTTTTCTGAGGCCACACAGAAGTGTAAACTGATATATAGAAAACATCCATCAGTCTTTTCTTGTGAGAAATAATTTGATTGTTTTACAAAGGACTAATCAATGATTTAAAAAAAAGAACACTGAAATATCTTGTTGATCTGGTGGAAATAATGACATATCTGTAAAATGATCAACAATCACCTTTGTGGTTTTTTTTTTTTTCCACTGTCATGATGATTATACAGTACCCATTCACAATGTGTTTCTGGCTATTGCATTCAGAGTCCTGACTTTGCACACATCTGCCACCTTCAGGCCGTACTCAGGTGCTGAGAAAGCAGCTCCCATCGTTACACAGGTGTTCCTGCACAGGGAAACACAATTACACAGACAGCAACAGAACTAGAAAAATGACAAGAGACAGAAATATTTACATGGTAATGAGTTTCAGTTGAGGCTTGAATAAAGTGTACCTGAACTTCATGGCAGAATCTTTACTGGAGCGGGCTGAGCCGTGAAACTCTTGAGCCCCAGACCCCTCTAAAATTCTCTGCAGGTTTCTCTCGGTAATACCTCCTCCTGTAATGAAAAAAATACAATAAAAGTGAGGGAAGAAAAAACAGCAACAAAAGAACATACCTGAAAAAAGCTAAAGTATTTACCTGGCATGATGGCAATTCTCCCTTTAGCCTATCGAGAGAAACAAAAGGTAAAGAAAGTTGGTGAAGCTGCTCACAATAACAAATTGGCATAGATAAAATGATGAAAATGTTCTTTCAGGCAAACATGACTGCGTACATGTCATTTATGCATACCTGATCTACGAGACGTTTAATGACAGGGAGTCCCTCCAAGGCCGAGGTGTCACAGCCACTTGTGAGCACGCGCTGGAATCCTAATGAAACCAGAGTCTCCAGAGCAACCGCCGGCTCATGAACCATGTCGAAAGCTGCAGTCCGATCATTATTAGTTTGATCAAGTGTGTTTTTAGACTTGATTACATGTATTATTAAGTCACACTGCACTCTGTAGATGCCTAACAAAGCAGCAAATCAACAGGAAAGCAGCCTCAAGCGTTTGGATTCTACAGAGGCGTTTCGTTTGATGATGAAGTATCAGGCTGATTTGTGTCGGCTGAAAAGAAAAGCTTGAAATCTACATGTGATTAAAAAAAAAGAAAGGAAAATGGTACCTCGATGGAAAGTGACAGGCAAAGGTCGAGCAGCAGCTAATGAGAGAAAGGTTTGAGTTAGAATAATAATAATAACAGCAACAAGGCAAGTCACATAATTAGTGTCCTTTATGTCAGCCTTCACACTCCATGTTGACACTCGGTTATTGTGTGCCAACTACTGAAAGATTTCTTTAAAGCAGACACTTTAACTATATAGTATAAGATGCATTCTTGAACCGTCATTATGAAGACAAGATGGATCAAACAAATTTGTGAATGCAAGAGGAGAGCGAGTAGGACGCACAGCTTCCATGAGCTCTGTCAGACTATAAAAAATAAACTCTGGAAGGAATATATAAAGCTCCTTGCAACAATAGCACCGTTTGTCCACAGTTTGGACGATATGTGAATAAGAAAGTATGCAATTGAGTCTATCTCTTTGACTCTATAGCTTCATAGCACATCAGGTTCAATAAATGTCTTGGTATGGTTTGTAAAGAAAATATGCGATTCAGCCAGGCATTACAGTATTGGAAAATTCCAAAGCTAATATTGCTTTTCAAAATCTTCTTAAGTTTTATGATTCAAAAGGAGATGACCCCGAGGATGGGATATCTAAGGGGATATGAGAAGAAATTCTCATAGAAGAAATTTAAATATGTTAATGATTGAAAAAGTGTTGATTTAAAGAGATAAAGATGATCCAAACTCTTCAACTGTGATTCCGAAAACTGTTGTCCTTCTCATGGATGATTTCCACATTTTATTTTGTTGATTTGTACTTTCAGGTGAATATATCTTCAAGCATGAAATATTTCTAAATTTGATGGCAGGAAAAGCAAATCTCTTCTTAATAAATGTGAAAAACTTCAGTTCACTTTAAGGTGTTCCCGTGATTCACCTGCATCAATAAAAGAACTATAGGACTGGAACGTCACTGAGTTAAGTTTACATTTTTGGAAACAGGATCTTACCGAGGAGGTTTTTGGTTTGGTGAAGTTTTAAAGAACATGTTTCATTTATTCATGGTGAATTTTTCATTGAAATGTTTTGTGAAATTCAACACCATGATTAAATGAGCATCTTTTTTGCCTTTGTTCAGTGTCCAATAAGATTTGAATATACTGAGACATTACCCAGAAACTCCATACAGAGCTCTGCATCCACCTGTCCATCCTCAGTCAGGGCTCCCAGCACAAGTCCATCGGCCCCGTGGCTCTTCATCAGCTCTATGTCCTTCCTCATCACCTCCACTTCCTGGTCAGAATACAGGAAGTCTCCACCACGGGGCCGTATCATGACGTAGACTGGAATTTTGACATACTGCTTAACTATCTGCAGCAGACCTTTGGGAAAGAAAAAAATGGTGACGTTATTATTATATGATTCTATGTGCTCATCTGGTCCCAGCAGATGCTTACATTTGTGTGTGTGTGTGTGTGTGTGTGTGTGTGTGTGTGTGTGTGTGTGTGTGTTTGAGATGAACAAAACAGAACATTGCTCACCTAGACTTGGAGTAAGCCCTCCCTCCAGAAGACTAGAGCAGAGTTCAAGCCGACCTGCACCTGTCAGAAGGAGGAGAGAGAAAGGCTCAGTGGTGTAGTGCAGGGTATACGCAGGTACACGGAGCAGACCCACTTGATCTTGATCTCCACACAGTATACTCACTTCTAAATGATGTGATTCACACCAATGATTGATCAGTAGGATGCTGCATTTTGTTTTCCCAGGATGGTAAAGAGATAACCTCCCCTACTTTGTCTCTGATTGGCTAGTACATACTGACTATACAAGAGTAGTCTGACATTTAAATACAATGGCATGCTCTGAAAATGCAGCGCTGTGAGTAAACACTTATAGTTGTGTCTTACTGAACACAACCTTGCCCTCCTTTACTTACAATGACATGTGAAACTTCCTATTTTTAATGTTTCAAATAGGAAAAAAAAGCAGTGTTACTTGCACATTTACAAACCTCCTCGTTCAGCATTGACAGCCGACTCCACGGAGTCCACACACACCTCCATTAAAAAGTCCTCTGCCATGCTTAACTGGACAGAGACAAACACAGACACAATGACTTGATAACTAACAAGTAAATGTGTCTTTAGTTTTCAAGTGTGACTATCACAACAACTACCTGTCAAATCCACTTTCTATCGACTCATTGGCCGCCAGATAGCGATATGAAATAAACATGTTGTTTATGGCACTGACAGACTTCAGCACCAACAACAAGCCACTACACAAAGATAAGCGTGTTCCGGTTAGTTGGATTTTTTTGAAGGGTTAAACGGGTGGGCGGGGCTATTCTTGTTTTTTACGCTTGTCAGGCGGCAGTAAAAGAGAAGCCGCCCGTGAGGGATACGCCAAAAAAAAAAAAACATGCCCACTCACCGTTTCTCTAGAATACATTTTGAAAAAACATTTTTTGTTTCTGTGTAAAGTATCATGTTTCACATCCTACAAAAAAATAAAAATAATAATAAAACAAAAAAAATAATGCGCATATATTTTGTGACGTCATGAGGTCATAGTTGAACGCAGTTAGGAAACATGGTTTTGTAACACCCAGTAGCAGCATCTCTTTCTACCAAAGTTGCAGCTTTCATAATAGCATCGCAGGGGACCGGTTCATCGCTAACAAACACAAGGACAAAACAACGATGTTACTGTCTTCATTACGGACAACGTTACTCTGCAGCTGCAGACACGCTGGGAAAGGATTTCAGCACAGCAATGTGAGTATATATAGCTAACGAAATCTGCTAGCATTAGCAGGGAAAAGGTCAGACACATTACTGCAATATAGATAACGTCAGCGTGTCACACAACAAGTCATGACCAACATTTTCGTAAAGCAAACCTATCTGGCAATCCCTTCGTTTCAGTATTTTAGCTGTGTCTATCTGTAATTCATACCTTTTAGGGTAGCTAAAGTTGTCTTCTTGTGGTGCCCAACAGCAGTCACGTACTCGTGTATCAGTTCACCAAACAGCTAAATTAACCTGTCATAACTCTCATCATCATCATCATCATCAGGGTGTCAGACTAATGGACGCCAGGGTTGGGTTATAATGCCTGCTATAAACTACACGCTTCCGGAAAGGTTTTTTTAAAACGATACTAAGCGTATTTCTTGGATGACAAAGCATCAGAAGTTGATACTAAACACACATTGTCCTCTGCCGAAGACTCATTAAAGTCTGCGCCAGTCTGGGCTGCACGCAGTTTGTGTATCTTAAGTGTCCGGAGAGGAACTTAAAGGCGGAATACAAAACACGGCAGCATAGTAAAGTGTCTGCTACAGTACACAC
Organism: Symphodus melops; assembly: GCF_947650265.1. Taxonomy (NCBI): domain Eukaryota; kingdom Metazoa; phylum Chordata; class Actinopteri; order Labriformes; family Labridae; genus Symphodus; species Symphodus melops. Next base: position 21,048,575 of record NC_136705.1, read on the forward strand.
TGTCCTGTGAGGTGCCTGCATTTCTCGGCATACAGACTCACATGTATTTTCCATTCACTGGGGCAAAAACTGGGAAAAAGTGTCGAGGAAAACATATCTTTTCAACCGATAGGTCACTTCAAGGAGATCCACACTCATTGGTCAACCATCCAACAGGGTCAAAAAAGAGACAGGAGACGTGTATTTGACAACTATGATCACAATAGTGATTCATGTTTCTTTATAATTTTTTACAAAGTGTCATCAAACTAAAATGAGAACTGCTTTCACAAAGTCTCTTTATTGCACTTAGCTTAAACTATTGTAGGCTATTGAACTCAGGTTTTAAAAACATGAGAGATGAATGTGTTGTTTATGAAGACTGATTTTTAGAATTCATGTTGTCCAGCATTGTTTCAAGTCCACTCTCTCCTTTTTTTAATCAGCGAAGTCCACAGCTGCGACAGTGGCTTGTGAGGAGAGGTCAGAGCACCATCACAGCAGAGGTGGGGGCCTCCTCCACGCCGGCGGCAGCGACTGTCCCCAACACTGCCACCAATCGAATACTAGGTCGCTGGTTACTCGGCTGCAGCGGGCTGGTGGTGGGAGCTGTCGTCTTGGGAGGTGTCACGAGGTAAAAGTGATGTGCCTGTGTTTATGACCGTTGTCCTTGTGTTTAAGTGTTACTGACCGTTAACGTGAATCGTTCAGGCTAACAGAGTCGGGCCTCTCCATGGTTGATTGGCATCTGGTGAGAGAGATGAAGCCACCGCAGTCACAGGCAGAGTGGGAGGCTGAGTTTTCCAAGTACCAGCAGTTTCCTGAGTTCAAGATGTAAGGCCTGGTCTTTTCTCTTTACATTATCAACACACATAGCAAACTTGTACAGTTAAAAAGTCTCCATCACAGAAAATCAAAACAGGACTTTTGAAGATGATTGACTTGTCTTTTTATAGATAAAAGCCTTTTAATGTAAGTTTTATTAAAATCTTTTTTCATAGTTTTTTTTCCTGTCAAAACTGTTGTTTGGGTATTTATATTTAAAGATAGATGTCTTTCTGTTCTGTTTTCCCAGAATGAATCATGACATGACTCTGCCAGAGTTTAAGTTTATTTTCTACATGGAGTGGGGTCACCGCATGTGGGGTAGATTAGTTGGACTTGCATACATCCTCCCAACAATTTACTTCTGGAAGAAAGGGTACTTCAATCGCTCCATGAAGGGGAAAGTGCTGGGACTCTGTGGATTTGTCTTCTTCCAGGTAAGACTCAGTGCTGCTTTGGTTTTATGGTTCATTGGGAGTTAATCCTTACTGCACTGTTATTTACTTACTGCTTAATTCGTTGAGATCAGTGATGTCAAGTTGTATGGAGGTCAGGTTATGGTCACACATAACATGGTGAATCATTTTGTGTGTCATCAAAGGGCCTTCTGGGGTGGTACATGGTGAAAAGCGGTCTGGAGGAGAAGCCCGAGTCTTACGACATCCCGCGGGTCAGCCAGTATCGCCTAAGTGCTCACCTTGGTTCTGCCTTGTTGCTCTACTGCGCCAGTCTGTGGACAGGTCTCACTCTGCTCCTGCCCGTTCACAAGGTACAGAGGAAGTCCTTTTCCTACAGAAAAAAACCCCCCAACTGTTGTGGTTTCTGTCCAGCTCTTTAGAAACAATCGGACATTGAACTTTGGTTTGTCACCCACAGATGGCAGACACCAAACAAATCATGCAGCTCAGGAGGGTTGCGAAGGGTACAGGTGGTCTCGTCTTCCTTACTGCCCTTTCAGGTAGTCTACATTTATCTCACACATCTATACACTCATATGTTTGAGGCACAGGAAGTACATTACGGTGTCTTCTATAGCATATTCAGAGATACATAGCATACAAGCTAATGCTGCAGGTTGTTTAAATAGATTCTATATGTGTAACTGTTTTACAAATGTTGTTACTCAGGTGCTTTTGTGGCTGGTTTGGATGCCGGCCTAGTGTATAACTCCTTCCCTAAAATGGGAGAGCGATGGATACCTGATGATCTGCTGGCGTTCTCCCCTGCTCTCAAGAACTTCTTTGAAAACCCCACAACAGTGCAGTTTGACCACAGAGTGCTGGTATGTTGTCAAAGAGATAAGCGTGTTGGAAACATTTGAAGCCTTCAGCACAGTAAAGCATGAACCTATGAATGGTTGTTGAAGATCTTTTGTGTTCTCTTTCCTAGGCGATCTCTTCTTTGACAGCGATTACAGGCCTCTATCTTTTCTCAAGGAGGATGGTGCTACCACGAAGGGCCAAGATCGCCATCAGCCTCCTCACAGCAATGGCATATGGACAGGTAAAGCTGTTTGTCAGACCACAAGCAAGTCCATTCCATCCCTCGTTCTTCAGTGTTACTCAAAACTATGTGTTTGTGTTTCTCAGGTCGCCCTTGGTATCAGCACCCTGTTGCTGTATGTTCCCACTCCACTGGCAGCCACTCACCAGTCCGGCTCCGTGGCTCTTCTATCGTTGGCCATTTGGGTTCTGGCAGAGCTCCGCAAGATGCCCAAGTAAATGCCTGCTCCTTTATGGACAAATCCAATCCCAACTAGCCACACCTCAAGCCCTCTCAGAGTCAGAAGTGTGAACTTGAACATGCGTCCAGGAACAAAGAACAAGGAAGTGGATGCATTGATTGTTTAGCTGTTCTTCATTATGCATCTGTTGAAGCCGTTATCCTGTAGTGCTGCAATGTAAAACCTCATGAGGTGGGATTGAATTTGACCATCACATTTTTACTGAAGCAGCGACATTATGAGTGTCAATGACTGAAATTACAAGAATACATCAAGGCTGGCAGTCAGGAATTGACAGAACTCTTTTTTGGGTGCATTTTGTTATCGGTGGATGACAACTTGGTGCGAGGTGGGGTTTTTTTTTTGTTTCAGGAGGAAATCAAACAAGGACGCTGAAAACAAAACAGGACAAATTGTACTTTCTTTTCAGCTGTAATGATGCCGCAGAAGGATCTTGATTGAAGGGTATATACAGTCAGAATCATGCAGGAGTGTGTTAAGTTGACTGATTTGCAGCTGTTTTTGTCCACAGTTAAAACAGGATAATATTCTGTATTGTCACACACTGCCTTTAAGTGGAATCAGATGTGGCTTTTTGGATTGATTGTAAAATGATGTATATTTAAGTTATGCAATGTTGCTTTCGTTTGATACACTATATTAAAAAGATATGTGGAGACTTGATTTTTGCTTTGTACTGTACCTCTAAAAATAAATTAAAAGTAAAGCTGACATCTGTCTTATTTCAATAAAGATGATTAGGTCGCAGCTTTTACAATTTAAACACATGTCCAAGTTTTTGCATAGTAACTGTGATTTTTATTGTCTCTGTACAAAATATACACAATTTAAATACGTAATGCAACCAGTTGAGGCTAGCTAACTAGACAGTCAGTACAGCGGGTTAGTAGGTTTTCATTGTTCTAGACACAGTACATGCGGGTATAGACAGCTTTTAATCGTGGTCAGAGGTGAAAGTTCAAGACTGTAGGCAAAGAACAATCGGAGCAGATCTATTTTCCCCCCATTAAATAAATTATGTATGAAAAAAATCAAACAGGAAAAAACTAATTTAACTGTGGGAAGTGCATATTGTCATCAGGGCCTTAATGCACCCTGAACTGTGCTCGAATAGGACTGAAAGGTTTGGGTGAATGGAAAGGCGCCCTAAAAATGTAGAGAACATTATTGCTATTCCATATTTGTATATGCATTTAAAGACACCACCGCCTATTGAATGATGTCATTAGTGCCTCTTTTACGCATACAATCTTCAAGTTCTTGTTCGAACTGAAGCAAACCAAGAAAAATCTGAAAATTATCCAACTATCTGGATTTAAATTATGGGTTTACACCTCATGTTGGACAGACCATATTATCTAGTATCATGTAGACCATGATACTAGATAATATACTTTATCTCTGATTGCCCCTTGCCTCATGTACAGCACAGCATCTCCCTCTCTCTTCACCCGCAGGTGGGCTTCATGTCTGAACTTAGAGTGGCTTTGAATACCTCTTTATATCTTCTCTTTGGTGTTGCAGAGAGAGGGAGAAAACAAAATGGAGAGGGGCATAAAAAACAATGTTACTAAACCATGTCTCTCTCGCTAAAAGGTACACACACATACTAAACCTAGTTGAAATTGATTTAACCTAATTTTGAGATTTCTTTTTTTTGGGGGGGGGGGAGGAGTGGCAGAACCTGCTACAACCACATGACTTTTCTGATTACAAGAAGTTCACAAATACAATCTGCAATCTAATAACTTCCCTTTGATAGACGAGTATGACTGTGGTAGTCAAGTCCTGTGTTGACCCTGGGGTGGTCAAAACAGCTCGATACTTTGACTATAGTGCAATCCCCACCTTGTACTGCCTAACATCACTTCACTGAGAATGCTAAAAATGTACAACAGTCATTAGACACCTACAGCTAGGACTGTAATATTTGGAAGGCCGGGAACTATTCCTCCAGAAACCTATGAAGGGGATATTCTTAAGAGTCTCACATGGGTAAGATGGACAACATCTCTTTCTGAAAGACGTGCACACACACACATACACAGAGGGTGAGGCACCTGTGAATGACTAGGAACAGCAGACAGACAAGCAGACTTTGGAGTATCTCTGTAAATACATAATTGGATATTAGTGACATCATCATGCGATATTGAAATCAGTTTGTGGTGAAAATCCTCCATAGAACAGGATCGCCGGGATCTCAAATTTATCATTTGTTTCCTAAAGAAGTGTCTTTCTTACTCCACTAGATGGCGGCGGACTCATATCTATTTTCATGGCTGGGGTATGAGCAGTCTGGTAGCTCCAGGGAGGTGTGACATCCACATGCACAGAGACATGGGGTCCGATTAAAAAATCCAAATCTTGGCCATCACAGAGGAAAAAGGGGAAAAGTAATCCCAGGACACATTTAGATTACCATTACAGGCTGCCAGGCTCCATTAGTAATGGTAATAAATGAAAGTAGAAAAAGAAAAAAGGACAGTCTTCGTTTTGCCCGCTGCTTTGTCTTATTTCTCTGGGGTACAACTAAGGTTCAGCATGTTGAGCGAAGGTGTTAGGCTACCTCCATTGGTGCTTGGAGAAATACCACCAGGGGTCCAGGAAGAGGGAGTGGACCTCTCACAGCCCTCTGGACTCATGGCTCTCGACACAAGCACAAACTTGCAAGTCTGAAAACAGGCATACACACACATTCTCTCTTTTTTTAAACCCAGTTCCACACACACACACATTCCCCTCCCTGGTGCCCGCTTTGTCTCTGATCCAGGCTTTTAGATGACGTTGTCAAACAGCTGCATGGACTGCATGATGTTCTCGTCCTAGGTGGAGACAAAAGGTTTGGATAGGTAGGCAAAGAAAGTGAAAGGGGTATTTTGAAAATGTTGTAAGATATGGACAAAGATAAGGCGAGTAGACAATTAGCTTGGCTTACTTTAACATAATGAGCTACCTTAGCCAAAGTAACTAAAAATAAAATAAGAAGACCTACAATACAAGAATATTTTAAGCTCGTTTATACACACTTGATGGCTTGTTTGTTTTATGTCCACATAAAAAAATAATTCTAAACGACAGGTTGTGGTTTTCAGACGCGTCATGTGCTGTAAATATTTCATAGCCCGGCCCGGCTAAGTAAATTCCTGGATTCACAGGAAATCCTACCAGCATTTTGTCTCTGCTGCATACTTGAAGCACAGACATGAAAGTGTTGTCTTCCCTCTCATCTAACTTTTGACAAGAAAGCAAATAAGTTTGTTTTCCAAAATATCTTTTACTGTAAAAAAAAAACAAAAAAAACTTTTCTGCCTTACCTTTTTGCATGACTCAATGAACTCCTCTATGGTGACCACCCCGTCTTTATTCCGGTCCATTTTCTGGGAAAAAAAGGGAGCCAAATATTTACTTATGTATTTTCAAAACTTTGGTACTCTGTTTTGTCGTACAAATCTTCCTCTCTGTCAAATTTCTGTGGCACTAAATAATGCAGACTGTTGATGTTGACCTGGAAGAAGCTTTCCACATGATCTCTTGGAGCGTCGTCCTGCATATTGGGGTATGTGTATTTCCCCATCATGTCATAAATAGACCTCATGATATCCAACATTTCCTGTGAAGAGAAGAACAAAAGGGAGTTCTCAGTATTAAAATAGAAGTTGATGCACACAGTGATAAATGTCCTGGGGAGTTCATTTCTGAACCTAATTTCCTCCAAATATTCAAATGAACAATTAACAAATTATGGACACGACCTTGCAGTCCTCATTAGCAGCTACAGCCCTGATTAGAAGCCATTACGGCAAGTCATTCAGAGAAAAGTTACAAGTGTGTGCCTGTGTGTGTGTGTGTGTGTGTGTGTGTGTGTGTGTGTATGTTACCTCTTTGGTGATGCAGCCGTCCTTGTTCAGGTCATAAAGGTTGAACGCCCAGTTTAACCGGTCATTAATGGTCCCTCTCAATATGATAGACAGGCCAAATACAAAATCCTGAGATTGAAAGGGAAAACTATTGACTGCAGTGTTGGGCATGTCTTAGATCTTGACACAGCATTAATGTCTGCTGGCAGCTATTTACAGGGAATTTATATTTGTATGGACACTGCAGTGGTAGCAAGTTTCCCTGGATCACATTTGCTTTAATCTTTAAAATGGAAGCTGATAGACTCAAACTCACCTCAAAACTAACAGAGCCGTTCTTGTTTGTGTCGAAGGCTTCAAACAGGAAATGTGCATACATACTTGAATCTGCAAAAGAGAGAGACTTATGATAACCTGCATGCCCTCAAAAAATGACGTTACATTTTTGAACAGCTGGGACTTTCAGCGAGCTAATTATAGCAAAGAAATGCAAATTATTTCAAATAAAACTGGAGGCTAGATGTTCATCAAGCTACATATCATGAAATCAAAAACTGCCCCTGACTTTTTGCAGTGCTTTACAATAGTTCAGCAGAGCAGATCTACAATGACATTATTATGTTCATTTCAGTGGGATGATGAAAAGCTTTATGTGTAGCTCTAAACAGGTTAAATTTACAATTTAACCTTATTGCAGATAAAATGAGAAGGCTGAATAAAAGTGTATAATAGAAACAGGGTAAAGATCTACAGGTAAGAGTTGATAACTCACCTCCCTGTGGAAAGAACTGGGAGTAAATGGTCTTAAAGTTCTCCTCACTAACCACACCACACGGACACTCCTGGGACACAAACGTGAGTCAAGAAAACTCATTAGTTATGGTCTAGCACAGGATATAAAGGTAACATCAGGTCATGCTGTAATAACAATGATGCAACTACACATTTTTAAGGTGTATTTGTTGTCAATCCTGGCTTCTTTGGCCACACCTACATTTTTGAAGCCCCTGTAAAGGACTTGAAGCTCCTTCTTGGTGAACTTGGTCTGCTCCTGCAGCTTGTCCATGCTTTCAGGGCGATGACACACAGTGGACAGCTCAAAGTCATCCTCCACGCTGTCTGTGGGAGAAAGAGACCAGCGTCAATTATCGTTTATCATAAGTGCACCCACAACTGCCTCCAGGGTGCGTATGACCTCGTTGTAATAAGTCATCAAGCTGAGAAGGAGCTCAGCAGTGAGGTTTAAGTATACAGCACTTATAGAACTATTTATTAAGGTGGCAGAGTCTATTGTAGTGGAGAAACTCCTGACAATGATAGCTAACAGCTAACTGTGTAGTTAAGACAGCTTATTTCAAAGGAAACTATCAACTCATAGCACGTCACTTTTAAATATTTTTAGACTTTTAGGACCCACTTTTTTTAACCTCAATTTTAAACAAATAACTATTGTAGCAAGGCCATAGCGTTTCCCACCAATACAAAACAAAACTGTCAACTTACAGCAGGTGTCATAAACATTTTTGAAACCTTTAAGCCTTCCTCTACTTTACATCAGCTTCATCATCTGTTAAAGTAGGCGACACACACTCATACACAAACACACACACAGACATGCCAAAGGCTATTGCCAACATCAACAGCACACACTTCAAATCAAAACATGAGAAAACAGGTGTGACCCATTAGCAGCAAAATATTGTTTTCAAAAGTTTGAGTGCTTTTCTGTGTCATGATATGACTTGAGGGTTAAATGGTGAATCTTCTCAACTCCCCGGAGAGGCAGGACACATGGAACAGTAGTGAGTACATAGAGAGTAAAGGAGCACTTGCTTTGACTGATTGAGGGAGCAACCGAGGGCTGGCAGCATGGCAGCAGCTTGAGGAATCGCTGCTTTATGGTTTTTTTGCTTTGGCTGTTGGAAGGATTACCTGAAATCACCAACCATATATCACAAAGGTTAGGCTCTTGCAAACACACACGTCTGCAAATGTCTCACACACACACTTGCCTGTTGAACCAAACTCCATGCAACGGACAGACACAACGACATCATGCTGTAAAATGCCTGCTGACCTGGCTGAGTGCTGGGAGACCACAACTACCACTCCAAACATGTGGATACTGCCACACAACGACAACACAGCGAGAACCCTAGATATACACAGTGTCCCTCATCAGACTGGCTCTTATCACAATGGAGCTTTCAGCAAACCCTGTGAGAAACCAGCTGAGAGCACAAATTCAAGAGACATCAACAGTTTTAATTCACTATCGGCTTAAACAAGGATTTAGTTTGTGACAGTAGAAAGTCATTTTCAAGACAAATGTAATGAAAAACCGCCTCGAAAAGAGCCCATCACAAATACCAGCATACTGTAGAGCCATTTCATCTCAAAGCAAACACATTTCATGATGCCCGTTTTTCTGTGTTTCACACAGTGAAAATGACAGACGCATTTGCACACATGAACCCTTTTACTTACTTTTTCCTCCTAGTTTCCATGGTAACAGTCCCCGTACCCCTTTAAGCAGGACCCCAGCAGTCTGAGTGATGAAAGCCATGATGGGGTGAAAACCAGTAGATCCATACTACCTCCCCTCACAGCTATATATCCCCTGTGACGTGTCATCCTGTTTTCTCTGGTGCCCCTGACCTGAGTCTCTGGTGTCATTTGGAGCCAGAACAGGCAGAGAAAATTGTCCAATGGGTACATCATTAAAAGCAATCAGCTTCCTAGTACAAGCCCAGCCCTCTGCCTCGGGGCAGGGTCTGTGTTTTAAGTGCATTATCCTTTTTCCAAATGAACCAAACAGATGACTACATTTCAATATCAACCATGGAGGGTCATTTTGCAGTGATATGATTTAGTTTCCCCTTCAAGAACTGTTTCAGAAATTGTTCAACAAGCCTCAAAAATCTAGCTTTAATCCAGGTGTAATTACAAAGCATGTTTCTTTTGTATGAGCAATAAGGCCACTTTCAAAGCTTGATTCCTTCATAAGGCTGCAAATATGTTGCATGGACGTGCCTTCCAGTGCTTCTGCAGCCAGCCTCAAGTGGACACTTGCAGGATTATGCACTTCTGTATCAGCTTTATTTATGTTATATTTATCTATGAAGAGAAGCTTTTAGAGAAGGTGAGATTGTTTCGACGTCTGGTTGTAACTTTTTTATGCTAAAATACTTTTCAATGTCATTTAATGTTTTCTTAGAACACAATCAATAAAAATACTGTTACTGTAGTGCTACACACAATGTAGCAGAAGCTTTATTTATACCTTTGTTATAATCTAGCACAATGATACTAATACAATAATAAAATACATGTTCTAAGATACTGATCACAGAAGCCTGGGTTAGAACTATTGAATATATAATTTCAAGACAGCATTAAAGATGATAGTTTTTAAGAGTAAGTAAAACATTTCTAAAGTAACCCATAGATCTGATTATTATTGTGTTAGAGATGCAGATTGTTTATGGATGTGGGTGGACTAAATTTAATTTCAAACGTCTGTCCTGAATGCTCAGACGAAGATAGATTAAAAACAAAAATAAAAAAGCACTTCTGCTCTGAATGGAAAATGATGCTTGAAATACTTGTAAAGACCATGAAAGCCACATCTACTTGAAACTGTCAGGTTCTTAGAAATGCGTCTTTTAAGATTGAGACGTTCCTCCCTCTCTATCTCACAGGCCTCTCTCCTTCTCCCCGGCTTTTTTTCCTCTGTGATTTTGTCCTTTACTGATATTTTGTGCTTGTTGTGATGCCTTTGAGTAAGTGGGCTTTGGCTGTCTTGGCTAAGTCTGTTTTGGAATAAAGATATTATCTCAGAGGAATTAACCTGATTTTAACACACACACACACACACACACACACACACACACGCACACGCACACGCACACACACACTCTTTATGGTCCCCTATACTTCATACAACATGCTTCTAAAACCTCTCACTTCTTACAATATGTTATTTTCTATCAGTCTATACCAATACATCCTTATATGGATCAATTATATCAATTATCAATTATTGTATTGTATCCAGCTATCCTTACATCATAGAGTTCATATCTATTCTTTTGTCATATCTATGAGTCTCTGTTTTAACATGTACTATCTAATATATTGTATCTATCCGCCCATCGTTTTGAATTGTACTCGCCTATCTATCTTCATACTGTATTGAACCTTGTATCCTATTATTTGGTATTGTATCCAATTGTTCCCATGGTCTGGTATTGTTTCCTATACTATTTTATGGGATCGCATTTTAACATATTGTATTAATACAACATCAATCAATCTATCTTTGAGAAATCTCTCTTTAACAGCTGTTTTCCAAGCTTATTTTAAAAAAAGCATCCACTAAGAAACAACTCTTAATATTAAAGTTTTTTCTTGAATATTTCACATAACAGAAGGCTGTGGTTAAAAACAGATCTTTGTTCAAATACAAGAAGGTGTCTCTCCTCACTTGGCTTTTCAAGTAATGTGAACATTTCGATCGTCTGCCTTTGAAGTTAAAATTGTTTCTTTGAGTGGCAAAAACAATGAGACCTGAAATTCTTTCATTTTAGCTGAATGGACAGAAAGATGGAAACTGTCTACATCTCTTCAGGCAGAAATACACTGTCTGGATTTTTCTGCTGTTGTGCAGCTTCATTACATTCTTACTTAAGAGTGTCATGTAGTTATTGTGCAATTAGAGTTCAACAGTGTCCCCCCGGGCTACACTGACACACCATCATAGCTCTTCAGGATATAAGAATAACAGGTCTATTTTTAGCTTGATGGCAAAGCATTTTTTTTTTTTTTGCCAATATAACTTTTGAAGGAGCTTTGCTTTTCACAAACCCCAGAGATTTGAGGATTTTCTTAAGGAACAACGAAACCATGAAATCCCTAAATGAAATTGAAGAAAGCCAACATGTTACAATAAGAAATCACAGTGACACACTATACTGCTGATAGAGGACAAGACTAATGGTGCAGATGCAGCATTAAACCTGATGAGAGGTGCAGAACTGCATCTTTAAAAAAACAAAACAAAACAAAAACGGTGTGGTTTTCCCAAAAAGGCTCATTAAATGATATCTTTATGCATGCTGGTTCAGTTAGTTTATGATTGGTTTTTCAATGAGGGCTGGGACCCACCTAATGTAATTTATCTTCTCCCACTTTCACAACCTAGCTTCTGCACTCCAGCTACTAAATATTGCACATAAATGAGGTTTGGGGGACTCACAAAAGCCGAAAAAGAAAAGATTTTGTTCCTTACTACTATGCCTTAAGCTCCTAAAACACTACATTGCTGATAACATAGAAATCCTACCTGCCTGGTAAATGCCTCTTCTGCTTTCCTTTTAAATGTTAGGCCATGGGTTGGCCTTATGGTTAAGATGCCTGTAACTGAATGGTGCCAATTTGATTATAGTCCAGCAGCTCTGTAGCATGCATTTCCTTTACTATGACTGCTAAAAAAGGTAAATAGCTAAATGAAAGAGTGCAACCTGCTAAGCTTCAAATTTGATAAAACAAATTAATACACAACCAGAAATAGTTTTAGGTCGATGCAAATCTTAAGAGCAGAGAAAATATTGAACTGCAGAACTCTTTATGACCAGCAACATGTTGGTAATAACACAAATCAGTGGAATATCTCTTCGGCAAAAATACAATCAAAAATGAAATCTATCTTAAAAAGCACATCTTCCCTCCAGATGAATTTTGTGAAAATTAAATGATTACACAAAGAATTATTCAGATATTGCATAAAGTGAATCTTTGAATACATCATCATCATCAATGAGGAGCAATTTCAAAGATTCCCTTTTCCACAGTTTGGATGGGCCTACACTTATTATTTTTTTCTATTTTTACGTGTCTCGTTCACAAGTTTGAATCTCTTTTGAAATATATACAGCGTAATCATCAGTTTCACCTTGCTGAACTTTGACAGTGTGTGCTTTAGTATTAAAGTCTCAGACAAAACCAAGCACACACACACTACAACAAACAACCACATATAGGCAAACACAAAGCCATATACACACACACACACACACACACTTGTCAGTACCATAAATAGGTGTGACGAATGTGACAGCTATTTAGTGAGAAAATTAGGACAAACTACTTTAAGTTTTATTCTGATTGGAAACACAAACAAATGAACATGTAGACACACCCCCTCCCTTCTTTTCTATAGAGAGTATAAGTCCCATTATCTCTCACCATATTCATCATTTTCACTGCTCAGTCCGTGCCTCTCTCGAGCTCTCTTACCATTCATCTCACCTGGCGTTGAAAGGTCGATAAGCCCCAGAAAGTGCATCAGTTTGAGGGAGCTGCAGACCACCAGCAGAATCCCAACAGTCTGCAGCCCCTCCAACTCCCACTTGTCTCGGAAGAACAGATGCATCCTTTCCCCCCTCCTTTCTCTCACAACAAAAAATCTGTCTCTCGCCCCAGGGCAACCACTTCCCCCCCCCTCAGCTCCAACCAGGAATGCACCGTCTTCGTCTCTTCAGCCTCTCCTCTCAGCCTTCCTCTATGTGCCGGTAGTATTCAGGCATCCTCTCTCCGCACGGCTCCTCGCCTGCGTTCTTTACAGAAGGTAGATTGCTATTCTCCTCGTTTCTTCATCCAGAGCGGTAACTGCGTGGTAGCAAGACTGTCGGCTTGCTGCTCCACCCCCGCCACCTCCAAATCTGTCAAAGGCTGTTAAAGTTCATGGTGAAGTTCGGACAATAAGCCATGTGGGTCCTGGCAGGTTGGCTGCAATTGTTTTCAGACTCTTTCTGCTTTTTTTCCCCAGCCACTGACTCTCAAACTCTCTCCGTCTACTCTTGCTGCCTGTCCTCCCTCTCTTTCTCTCCTTACCTCTGTCTCTCTCCTGCGGTGTCCCTCCCTATCTTTAATTGGGTCAGTGATGGGGCTGAGTGAAGGAAGAAAAGAGGAGGGGGAGATGGAAGAAAGAAGAAGGAGGGAGGGATACTTCTTGAAGGGTGAGAGGGGAAACAGAAAGAGGGGACAAACTCGAGACGAATGAAAACACTTCATTGGTAGGTGAGATATAAAAAGAGGAGGGGCAAAAGGGAATCGTTAAAGAAAGAAATAATTACAACCAGGGGTATATATATGCAAAAACAAATCACCAAAATCAAGGACAAATTTAGGAAAAAATGATTAGAAAGTAACAGAAGGGAGGAGCATCTGACCCTGCGGCTAACGTGGACAAACTCGCAGATGTGGCAATTTCCCCTGAGTGTAAAGTCCACACCCACATACACACACACACACAGATATACACACACACCGAGTGAAGCAGCAGCAGCCTGGAGGTGTTATCTGGCTATAGCACGTTTTGCATATGCATTCAGCACAGTAGGGATGTGATGGGGTATAGATGTCACATCTGGAACACTGACAGATGCAATCTCTGAAGAACTGGAAGTGAAATCTCGCTCTGAATGTGCCTTTTAACTCGGATTCCAAATATGAGTAGGGAGGCAGTGATGTGGTCATGCAGGATAGGAAAGAAAACTCTATCCCTTTTTAGACTGCTGTTTTTGCAAAAGTGCCTTCACTAAGCTCAGATGTCATCATATCCTTGTTACAGTCATGTCAATGGTGTAATATTGGTGATTTAGAAGCACGGCAAAGCGAGGGCTGCACATACACACAGTCAGACATGCGCACACACACACAGTGCTGTGTTCCCCTGATCCCGTATCCCCTTTGTAATGTCTCTGTACCTCCAAAGATGGTACAGAAAGGGGATCACTTCGTCGCCCCATTACACCTCGCTGACGTTCAGATTGAAGGCGAAATGTCAAAGCCTGAATCGGGATACCGATCCAAAGACTCTGTTTACTTTCAAGATGATTTTAAAGGTTGAGAAAGAACATCTAACGTGGAGCTTTTACTGAAACCCTTAATGCTATTGTGAGGAGGCTGACTATGAAGCGCATAGAAAGTAATATTAATATAATTTTTTTTACCATTGCCATTAGGATGGCCATTATATATAGTTTTTTTCCACTATACTGCAGAAACAAGATTTCCGATGAGTGATACATTTGACAGTTAAGATAAAGAAGGAGGATATTTTTCTTGCTGTAAGAAAAGAGGTACTGCTTGTCCGCAGGGTGCGCCAAAATCAATGCAAACAATAGTTCCTCTTAAGACTTCTAAAGAAAACTGGACGAGTTTGAATTGTTGAATCAGCAATTGTTGGTTTTATTGGCGAGTAAGAACTTCTCACTACCTGTTATCAGTCTTTATTTGAGGTTATGTGCATTGATTTTAAAATTCAGACACTTGTATCTTACTCACATCAGCTTTCAAGACTCTAGTTTTTAGTAATGGTGTTTGTTACCATGCTCGACACTGCCACACATAAGTGTTTAAAGGCTCTGTCAGCAGGCTCACATCACTTGTCTCTGACCTTCCCAACAGAAATACATCAAAGTTGAAATAAAATACCTGTGATTCAAAACGACTGATGTTAAATTTAGGAAAGCATCTCGAAGCATAAGAGCATGGCTCTGGGTTTTAATACAGTAACTGCAGAGTTTAGTTTGGATTTGGTAAGGAGAGGGTCTCCAAGGGTCACTTTGGCCGTTTTGATAGGAAATGGAAGCAGCTTACCCTTCTCTCCAAACAGACACAAGCCATTCAAAAATACATAACCTTTTGTTACTGAAACTTAAACATATTGTTAAGGGGGAAATTGAGGGAATGACGGATGTTTTTGTTCTTCTTCATCTGGAATTTGTTTTGAGAGACAATGCGTTGGCTCAGTGCATCACTTAATAAGAGATAGCTTTCATCTCAAGTGGTAAGTGACAACCTTTGGCTTCAAAGTCTTCCATCACTTTCATCCGCTTCTCTATTTTCAATATTAAAAAAGAGATGCAGGGACTAAGAGGCAAGAATATTTAGTCCCAAGCACTCTAAAAAGCATCATTTTGTCTCCCAGTTTGTAATGTTTATGAGTATGTGGGTGTGTCTCTCAGTGCCTGTGAGCAGGTCAGTTCTCTGCCGGACAAAGAGAAACAGAAGATGAAGAGGAGGATAAAGCTGCAGGAGTTTACAGGGGGCCTGATCTGTCAGTCGTGTGATTAATGATTCTCAAAGCCAAAATGAGACCTGGAGTCACAGTTCTGCTTCTGAGCCCCAGGGAGAGCACATCTTAGAGCAGCCTCTTGAGACTGAGCAACCAGCACTTAATCAGAGGCAGACTCATGCTCTTTGGTAAATGACAACAAGCATTAACTTTGCAGCCTGAGTTCATGTTCAAAGTCAGAAAGTGAACCCAGAACGTTCAAAGAAGGCATCACCATCATTTAATGTTTACAGAGAGTCAACTGTGGTGGTCAAGCGCTCCAAATACAATAAGGGAGATCTAAATGGCTTCTAATGGCGCTAAAAGACGAGACATTACCATAAAAAAACATTTACGGTCACGCAAAATGACATCACTTTGGGAGAAATAATAATCAGAAACGGTCGTTAAAGGAATCAATTAAAAGGATTACTTCACAGCTGGTCAGCTATAGAGATTTCACATCTACATTAAGTATTATGATTAACAATATTCTGCATTCATTTATGGGCATGATAGATTAAACAGGCTACATAAATTCCTGAATACAGTGACATATTCAGGACAGTAAATTCTCAAACACCGTCTGCTGTCGGAGACACAAATCAAGGATGAAAGCGAGAGAGATAAAGTCTGGTTGGGCCTATTTGTCTTCACCTCTTAGAGAAAATTAGGACATCTTTCATACACTGAGACAGAAATGTAAGATCAATACACTGCAAATAAAGTCTCCCATTTGACTTTCCTAAAAGTTTGCTCAAACACTACTTCTCTGTGACTTTAAGAATACTGTAAGGCACTGACCTCTGGCAGCATGGTTTGATTTCTAAACTATTGCTACAATTGTTTCCATTTATGTGCTAATTGATTTGTTGTGGAGAATAAAAGGATGTTTGCGGTGGGTTGATGCAAAAACCCAGGCATGCGAAAACTGATAAAAAAAAAAAAAACATTTGATCTTTACGGCATATATAATTGCCATTTGCCAATGGCCATTTGTCCAGATGAATTAAGAAAATTCTTATGACTGAACTAAGGCCCAAATAAAATCTTGGAATGACGTATTAACATGCTCACACTGCAGACGAGTCTGATGATATCTTTAGATTAGAATACTAATTTCCATAAAAGGTAAGAAAACAATCCAACAACAGCCAAAAAGTGAGCACAACACGATAAACACGATGTCACATTGACTGTGGGTACAAAATGTCAAATTGGTCATGTGGTTAACATTAGCGATGCGATCCTCCTTGCAAGTTAATGCCCACCTGCCTGTGCTGGTTTCCTTTTGCTCTGGTCTACAGTGGTCATATGACAGACTACTTAAAACTTTGTCTCTATTTTCTAGATCAAAATACTGCCAAACCGCTTTGCGCTATGAGATGCCATTAGCTGTGCTGGTTTACATCTAGAGCATTCTAGTAGTAGCCATTAACTGAAGCTACAGCAGCTAGCTGTGTTAGAGCGTTATTGCGAGCCTGAGATTTTGTAACAGAAATAATAGGTTTCAATGGATAGTAATTCTGGGGTAACATTTGATCTTTAAGTCAACCAAACACTCCTTTATAAACCTGCTGAAAAAAATTAATGAGTAGGGAAGATGTTGACCAGTTTGCCTGCTGTAAAAGTCCCATTTCCTTACGGGCTGGTGGAAAGTGAGGTACACATTCAAATCTGCTGCTTTTAGCAATGCTTTTGAGACATTCTGTTAAAGAGTCTATCCAATGTCAAAACTGTTGGTCTAGGCAGTTATCTTGCTCACAGTGATGGTACAGTCTCTAAATCTTAGTAACAGTGTTTAAACATCCATCTCTCTTAGTAGAAATACTTTGCTCAAAAAGGACCACTGACAGATGCACTGTAGGCTATATGTAGAAACTGTTTGTTGTCAAGATGATTTCTGACTTTAAGAGTGAAATGGCTACAAAGAAGAAGATGGTAAACCCAGGATGGCTTACCATCTGGCCCCTTTTACCTATTTGTGAAACTAATCATGGAAACCATCTTCTCGACTTTGTGTGACCGCCAGTGTTGTTGATGAAATTAAGAGTGTGTTGTATAATTAGCATGCCAGTAGTGGCATTTAAAAAAAAAAAAAAAAAAAAAAAAAAATGCTTCCAGTAAAGTTCCTCAGATGTTTCCACTTTCCTGTGTAAAACGATGAGTTCCTTCAGGGCAAGGAGGAATCACAGATGAACCACAGGAGCTTAATTTAGCCTCAAATGTTCAGAGCCAGCACGCATGAGGAGGCAACATCTGAAATATATCCTAAAAGATGTTCTCATCTTACTGTAATATTGGTTATTCACTTACTTTATTCCTAATGTAGATGCTAACACCTTCATACAATCACATGCTCACACACAAACTTGTAATAAAATATTAGGCTAATTAGCCTTAGTTGATTAGTCTCTATGAGACGTATTTTGCCTGAAGCCAGACACAGTAATTGAAATACCTCCATATTTAGACATCTACCTGAGAAATTATTCCTCTCAAAACTGATTAAATGTCTAACAGATAGGAGTGTGTGTGTGCATGCGTACGAGCGGTGCATGTGTGTGTCTAAACGCTCGCAGCAAGGGAGACACAGAGGAGGTCATTGATAAATGGAGCTCAACATTTAGCTAGTGTGTTTTCAATTAAATAAGTGAATGCAGAGATCCATTTACATAGATCATTAGGTTTTGAGGATATTTTTAATACTGCAACATGGGATTAAAACTGTTCCATGCTACTGCAGCTGGGTCCTTTCAAAATAACCACAGAGAGCAGCTCATAAACTAAATGAACATGATCCAGTGAGACGGTGAGATCTGAGAGGTTTTTCCTTTTAAAGAAATCAGACTACATTGATTATTTGTGAACATAAACAGCTTCCTTAATGAAAGATAAATAAGTTTAGACTAGTTTAGGTGTACCAACAGGTGTTTAAAGATCAAAGATCATGTTCAACAATCTTCAACCAGACACAGACACTAGCTGAGCATGATGAGATCAGTGTTTTTTTAAGTGGGGGTCCTGACCCCTGTGGTGTCACTAGGGGGCACTGGGGGGTCGTGGAAACTTTAAGTGAAGAGGGGGCAAATGAAAAAACAAGTGTATATTATTTATCACTGCATATTAGACTATAAGTGTTTTACTAGATGTAGTTTTAACAACTATTTTGTCTTTTTTATTTTGTTATGTCTTTACTACAACTGTTCAATCTAGCTAGGAAGGAATGACAACGACTGTAACAAGGGAAAGACATTTTTAATGTATTGAATTGGCACAAGATGGACATTGATGTGAATTAATTTCAATGTTTCAATGACTGCCGATTTTTATTTTAGCTTTTTTAAATTCCAATTCTTGGGTTAACAAAAACTAAGGCTTCAAACCTCCAACCTCTACAAGCTGCAATTATCTGCCTCACCTGAAGGGGGCAGTGCAATGTAAGACATTCTGTTTGCATCCTTCTTCTTCCACAGAGCCGTTCACCTCTAGCTATTCTGTCTCTTTCTTTTTGTTATTGTCCTTCATTTAAATTCTACTCCAGAGACCAGGCAAACAGTGGGTGGGTAATGAAAGATCACAAACCATTAACAATTTCAAACACACTCTCTCACACACACAAACACACCTACACACACACACACACACACACACACGCAACACTGGAAGAGACAGTAATGCTCATGTTTGCTCTGATGCTTCAGATTCAAAATCAAAGCAGACCACACAGCATTAAAGATGGTGTACTTTGAAGCTTTATTCTGACACCCAGCTGCAGTCATGCTTTTTAAAATGCATCCTGTGTTTTTGAGTGTACAGCAGTCAATCTTAATTGGATTTGCATCGCTCACAACAATCCTTTACACTTATTTCCATCAAATCATAAACACTCTGCGCTGGCTTTTTCCTGCCAGGAGCCAAATCAGGAAACATCCTGAACCTGGGTCGATACTGAAGGAAAATAAGTATTCCAGCAAGCTAACAGGGTCTGCCTTTTAGCCCTCTGAAGGTTTGCTTGAAAGATTTCCTGTTAAAAAGACCATTACGACGAATCTTAAGGTGGAATTAATGTCGAAGCAGCTAAATTACAGATGAATCTAAAACCATTTCCAGCCTCACTAAACATTTGTTGGAACACAGTGAAATAATTAAAACTCCAGCAGCTTGAAGAGGCATAAAGGAAAGTTATCCTAAACCCTAATTGGGATTCAGCCATGAATGGTGAGCAAAATTGGCATTAAATCAATGGCAGACTGACAGCAGCCTGTAGCCTCTCTTTGTTGTTGTTAAGCACGCTGAATAATAGCCACCGTCTGCCCAACATGAATGTTTTATTCTGGTGAATCCTGCTGGAAGGCTTTTGTGCAGAAAGCCAGAAATACAGTAAGACTTTTCCATTCAACTCTCAATGAGTCACTACAAACTTCAATGTTCACATGTATAATCAGCACAGCATCTGTTACAGCTCTAATGGACCTTTGGGTGCAAACCAATATTCAAATAAAATATCATTTTTCAACAACAGAATCAAACATATTCACAGCCTGGATCTATAATGTTTGTTACATGAGTCAGGACTATGATATGTTGTTGTATTGACATTCTGTACCACCTTTATCAGCCTGTTACTAATGCATACATATGTTATTGTTTATTTGAAAAAGCCATGACAATGTCCAGCTGCACATCATTCCCTTTAAACAGCCGACTCCAAATCACATGTTATAGCTTTACATAGAAATGTGGCTACTTGAATCCAACAATATCCATGGCAACATATCTAAGGAAGTATGACTTGGTCAAGTGAAGCACATTGTTGGAGCATTATTGACAGAAAAAGGAGGGGAACATTAAAGACTTCCAGAACATTCAGGGGGGTAAGCTGCATACAGAAAAAGGTCTTCAGACACAAAGGACTATGCTGTGTTTATGCAAATCTTCTAACTCTAAAAAGTCATCCATGGCTGTTTTCAAGGACATCATGTGTGCACGTTTCTTTGTTAAGTCATTAGTTTGCTCTCAATGTTATCATCTTTCTCCAGACGTTTCAGGAAGAACAGGAATAAAACGCCTAAAACCTCTGGTCTTTTTTCCCACTGATTACCTGCCATAACTATACAGTCTCTTCCAAACACACTCAGCTGTTACAGCCACACCGAGGGAAGAGGAGCCAGACATTGACAGCATTAGGCGCTGAAAGAAACACATGGAGAATGAGAGAGGAGCAGGAAGAGAGGAATGGTGGAGAGAGTTGTGTATTAAAAATCCTCTGTCTGATCCTTCTGTGTGCCGGCTCGCATCTCTCAGCTGGCTGGTCGTCACAGAAGCAGTAAGAGAAAGAGCCTCAAACAAGGACAACAAGGACAGTCTCCTCTAAAACTCTGCAGTTTCATTACTGTTTGCCTTAAGTTTCCACAACCTGGATACGTGTCGTCCGAACTACTGATAAGCTAAAATATCAATGCAGCTGCTGATTCAACTACAAATAAAGAGTTGTCCGTTTCATCTCAGCGTGTCTGTGCCATACACAGATGCTGTTAGTTCAGATGAATCAGAAATATATTGTCTGTAACGTAACAGCCTGCTGTAGTGTGCAGACATAAACTCTGTTAGGTGGCAACAAATACTGATGGAACTTTTTGTATTACAATCAGTTGTGTTTTTAAAAGCACTTCAGGTTGATCTAACTGCTTGTATTAGCAAAAGTATTTGTTTTGATTTTATTTTTAGAAATTGCTTTATTTTCATGTACGTTGTATGTTACTTGTGCAAATAACAAGTTGGTAAGGTTTTTTTGTATTTATTTTGTGTTTAATTCAGCCCTGCCACTCCTGCAGCCGCCATCACCTAGCCAGCTTCCACCCTTACTGCTAGGTGAGCTAAAAACACACCTGCACACTGCATTCCACTTTGTGTGTCTGCCCACTGAAGGGCAGTTACTATGAGGGTAGATGGATTTAGCCTATGCGAGTGAGCGTGCGTGAGCGTGGACATAAAGGGGTCCTCTGCTGACCACTTAGCAATTTACCTGCACTTATCTCTCTCTTTCATACTGTCTACAGTAATTTCCTCACACACACAGCTGCACAAACACACACACACACACAGCTGCACAAACACACACAGCTGCACAAACACACACATGGCCAATCATAGCCGAACAACTCACCTTAAGCAGGGAAAAATGATTTGCTGAGTCTCATTGTATACATCAAAAGGATGTTGTACGGTAATGGAGCTGAAGCTATACAGTGTCCCATTAGACAACCACACACACACACACACACACACACACACACACACACACACACACACACACACACACCTATCAGGCTGTTCACATCTGCAGACATCAGAAAGAATCTGTTTTGTATTCCACAGAGTTTTATCAGATTCTGGGATAATGCTCAACAACATGCATTTTATCTGTAGTTTATGTTACAACTCAAGGCTGCATAGTGGTGAAGTGGTTATCACTGTGGCCTCAAAGCAAGAAAGTTCCTGACTTGAATCCCTGTCGGACAGAGCCTCTCATTGTTGAGCTTGCATGTTCTCCCTGTACATGCATGGGTTCCCTCCGTGTAGGCCAGCTTCCTCCCACAGTTCAAAGACATGCTCGCTAGGTTATTTGGTGACCTTAAATTTCCCGTAGGTGTCAGTCTGAGCGTGAATGTTTGTCTGTCTCTATATGTTAGCCCTGTGACTGCATGGCAACCAGTGGGTGTACACGGCGTCTCGCTAAATGCAAGCTCCATCAACTCTTCTTTTTACAGTCTATGACTCTGACGCTCCGTCTAGACTCTGACGCTCCGTCTAGACTCTAGACGGTGAGTTGGTTTTGTTAGTTCATGTTTTCAGTATTTCGTCTTTTTCTGTTTTATTTTGAGACTTACCCTGCGGCCTCTGTTGTCTAAATCTTGTTACTGGATTTCCCACCTTGTGTGTCAGCCTAGTCCTGATTGAACCAACCTGAGTCCTGTTATCCCCTGACTGTCTGCTAATTTAATGCCTGTGTTTACTCCCTCATGTTGCCTGTTCCTTGTGTTGTCCTTCCTGTTACCTCATCCTATCGTTTTCCTAGTAAGTTTACCAGTGTTTGATTTGTACTTGTTTTTTTTTTATACCGTGCTTCTGTCTACTGCACTAGATTTGTTGTCCTGTGTAATTGAACTTCCGGTGAACTGAACAGGACAAAAAAAAGAAAAAACTGCCTGATTTTTTACTCTGGAGTCGTGCTTTGGATCCTTTTGGTGTACTTTATGTCAAGCTCCAGCCCCCATGCAGCCTGAACAGTAGAGAAAGGATGGATGTAATAACTCAAAAATGGCTTTGAAGATAGCCCATCTTTTAAGACAGAGATATATCCATAAAGAGGTATTAACAGGACTAAGAGCATGCTGAAGGGGCAATCAGGTTTTTCACTGGGGTTGCAGAGCCGTATAAAGAACCAACTTATATAAAAAAGTAAACTCTCTGTATTTGAATCGGTGCAGGGGGAGGAAAAAATAAATCTAATGGGATGCCATTAGTTTCAAGGTATTATCCACACAGTCAAGTATTGTCAGAATTCATGTGCAGCTAATTTACGAGTAATCTATCCAAAAAGTTGCGAGTACATTTAAATCCAACTATTAACCAAATGGTGCCACTTTGGGAGAAGTTGGAGATCACTAACATGCTGGGATATAATCTTTTGCAAAGATGAGTATCCAAATCAAGTTTTGGAACCACCTTCTTAGAAGATGATTAAATACGTAACTGAATTAACTTAAACATGATCTAATAGTGAGGCTTGAGAAAAAGCCAAACAACAACAACAAACAAAGTCCTTGAATTAATGTTCTGGTGACATCGAATGATTATACCATCTTAATCACAATCCATCCTTTACTTCCATCGATTTCGAGCACTCAGACTCATCCTTTATTTGTCCAGATTCGTTCTACTTTGACCAAAGTTGTGGAAGAGGAGCAGCTCATAGCGGAGCCATGCTGCCAGCAGCGTTAAAGAGCTTAATGTTTGTGAGCAGACACATTTTAAATCCTTCAATAACATTATCTGCATATGGCAAGCACAATATTAAGCACTTTAGTCTAGGCTCTTCATTTTACAGGAGAGTTAATGACTGCAATTACTTGAGGATGAAACAGAGTTTTATGATTGTGATTTAATTGTATATCTGCTGATGTGGGATACAGCAGATGAGAATGAGTGTGGTTGTTAAAGTTTCACACAGCTTAAGCAGCATTATTACAAGATTTATATCAACTATAGCCTCTTTAAATCTTGAGTTCTGCTGAAGCACTTTGAACCGTATCATCATCACATTCGGCCTCAACTGTTTGCCCCCTGAATGACAAGATTTATTTCCAGTAAAATGATGTGAATCAAACAGAAGCGGCAAAGTAGGACATCATTGTGGAAACTACATTATTGGATTGTTCAGCCTGGTTTGATACATGGCTCACATAGTGCTGCTAAATCAAGAACGATGTAATATGGAGGAGAGACATTACAGTATCATAGACCTCTCAGAAATGATGAAGCAGCACTGGAAAATGTCCCTGACATCCAGGACCTCATCAAACCAAGTGCCAGTTCAATTTATTCAAAACCCAAAGGCTGAGAGAGAAAGGGTGCATATGGAATGAAGCCAAAGCTTTCATACTAGAGGAAGTGACCAGGACTACTAAACCTCTCTGATACACTGATGAGAGCTGCAGCTCTTAATCTATTAACTGAAAAGTCATCCCTAAATGTTCTGATAATTGTGGAGGAAATGTGTAATAACTTGACTTCACACAAGTAATGACATACAGAGCTTAAATTTAAATGAATATTTCTCACAAACTCTGGAGGAGAAATTGGACTAACAATACACGTGATGCTGTTCTTGCAACTCTCCCGGAAGCATTGCATACATAGAAAAGACGTGACGAGTGTCAGAGTCACATTAACCCAACTAGAACGTGGTGTCGAAGACAATCTGGAGCAAACACTAAGTCTGCCAAATGAGATATGACGGAAGACGGTTGACACACGAAGCTCTCCGTGTCATCGTTGAACTTTATCAGGTCTGACTGACACGACAAACAGTGAATGTACCAAGTAATGTCTGTACATTTAAATCTACAGCAGGTGAAGAAATTACGCAACAACAATCACCGAGCTCTTTGGAGATCCTTGAAGCAAATAAGTTCAGCTTTGCTTGATCTGCAGATTTCTACATTTCCTTCTTCAACTTGCTTTGTACATAAGTTTTTTGTTTTGAACATTTTGGACGAAAGAAAAACAGAAACAAAAAAAAATCACTAAAAACATGAAGTCCATGCGCATTTGTTGTTGCAGTTGTTTTCTGTGCACATCTTTTTGCACTTTTTTAAATATGTTATGAGTGTATGTGTTTTAACACTATTACACTTTGCACTGTGGGTGGATAGAAAGGATGCAGTTAAGAAGACTGTGACTTCAGCATTTCTGCTTTCTTAAACTTCTATGTAATTCCTTATTGGACACAGTATATACACAGAGACAGCAAGAAGTCGATTTCACTTACAGCAACAGCTGGGAGGAAATAAACCGATGTAGGTATTATTGGTAACCAAGGGTTTATTTTTCACTGGTGGCCAGAAGCAATCAAATCCTGTACAGTAGATGTCTCTAAAACAAGCAAAATGTGAAGGAATCCGCTGTGTTGTCCAAAACTCTCAGGCACGCTGCCATCCAGATCCCATTGCACAACTCTTCAATTTCCACCTCATAAACCTCTACAGAACGCGCTCCGACCATTAGCCATTAGCTTTAAATCTATCAGAGCCTATAAACATCCCGACCAGAGTGCACCTCACACATACTGTACGCATCCTCTGCTTCACAGACGTCAAGCCATCTCTTCTCCCTCTTTACAAGAAGAGTACGTGCATGCAAGGGTGTGTTTAATTAGCCGAAGGTCAACAGCACAGCTCATTTAAGTAATGGGAGTCTCACAGTTTCTTTATTTCTTTTGTCTCGCTCTGTCTCACGAGAAAATGGCTCAGAAAGAAATGGAGAGGAGAGGGCATTTCAACCACAATTAATATTTCATTTGTTTGTTTTCCCTTTCAAAGCGTGAAGGTCAGCTTTGCAAAACAGAGAAAACATTACGTTTAGTTTCATCTTAAGCACACAAATATACAAAATAACAAGACACATGAAGAGACAATAAAAGTGTGTCTCGGTGTGGTGGAGTAATGGTTTTTATAAAGGCCAGTTCCCAAAAGTCAACTTCACGAATGGGGTGTAAAATTTTGGTTTAAAAAAATATAAATAGAAGAAGTAGAAGGGACTTGTATAATTTCTTTTGAATAGTTTTCTTAATACAAGTAATTTTCAATTTTAATAATATTCTTATATTCAAGTCCTGCTCAATTAAAGTAATTAAAACTTACTGCCATCCTTTTGACTCACATCAGCAGATCAATCTTGATAAATAAGAGACACACAGCCATGCATGAAGTTCACACAAGACTTAAGTTTGTTAGCAGTAAGGTGAAGAAGATTTTCACACATTCACTAAAGTCCTGAAAAGTTTCGCTGCGAGTGTTTGAAATGATCGAAATATTTTCAGGAAAGCCTCCTCTGATCTTTTTGCATATCTATTCGACACCAAACGGACTTGAGCAACATCAGTATTTCTCTTTTCTTTTTTTCAAAGTTTATCTAGGGCTTTTTATGCCCCCCTCCTAGAAACAGGACAGAGTCAGAAAATGGGGAGAGAAATTGTTGATGAAATGCAGGAAAGGAGTTACAAGACTGATGAACCCACATGAGGTGTGTGCAACCACGCGGCTAGACAAAGTTTTGGGGTTAAAATATCCCCCCTATGTTTTTGTCTACCATGGTACATATTGAACACACAAGTTTTGAGAGGCATTTTAAGCACGTCTTCACCGAGAGTAAAGGAAACCTACATTGTGTGCGTTGGTTTTGAGCCCAGCAGTGAGAACATGATCCTGCAGAAAATCTCAGCAATACAGTAGTTCTGCCATCTGGACTAAGTTCCTCATTAAAAAGAAAATTCATTAGCTAAAGTACTCACAGGAGAGTTGGCACACAAACACGCGCACACACACACACACACACGCACACACACACACACACACACGCACACACACGCACACATCAACTGATTAAACTGGCCATTTGCAATAGAGAATGGTCAACATGTTCTTTAGATAGATGCCCAAATTAGATCAGGAGTATAAATATCTCTTCTGTGTGTTTGTGTACATGCATGTATAGCATAGACAACAGGTTGTCAAGGTGGACTTTGTTAGGATGACAGGGCAGTTGGCACACCTTGACTACTGGGTGCAGTCCAGCAGGTCCATCAGGGGACGGAGACTGTCTCTTATTGTGCAGCCTCCAGAAGATTATCCTCAGAAAATGATTTAAAAAGACAGTTTTTCTTGTCTGAAATGGAACTAACTGCATTTCTGACTTTCAATTCAAACATCGTAGTGGCTCGAACTAAAGAGTAGAGGAGCAGTGTTTTGTTGCCTGAGGAAAAGTTAAGACCCTGTCGGAGAAACAAAGGAAGGTGGAGCACATGGGAGGCAACGACCCGATGGAAAAGAAAGAAAATGGAGACAAGAATCCCATCTTTCTTTCGTCACAAAGAGAGGAAAGATAAGCAAGTGAGAATAAGGTGAAGCACACTGAGGGGAATTAATTAAAGGGGTCATCTGGATAAGACAGGCCAAAGAAGGCCTGAGCATTGAGGCGGATTCAAGCACCACTTCAGACAAAATTTTCATTCAGTGGCAGGGCAGGTTTAAAATTCAATAATATTTAGAAAATACTTAATTTCATTAGTTGTACATTATAATCTAAAAAGTGAGAAACAGGTTGACAGAGACAATGGAAGACTCTAGAAGTGTAAAAAAACAAAGTAGTAGGAAAAATAGGAAGATAAATAAGCTTCATCAGGTAAGTGGTTGTATGAGTTAAGTAAATACTATGAAACAATACTTTCAGGATTTGTCTGTTAATTAAGTTGGTGTCTGAGAAATAAATTACCACAAAGCTTTATATCTCCCAACAAAGAATAGATTAGGGTTATACTTTTGATCTTAACGCTTGTCAGATCACTTTGAGCCGACTCGACCACAAACCACACTGACCTTTGATCTGCAGCGAAGGAAATGAACCATAGTTTATGTGCAGACTCCATTCGAAGGCGAGAGGTTAATGAGAGCGCTGAAAGTAAGGCTGACATTCCGTCAGTGAGACGAGTGCCTCCACACAGCACTCAGACCCACTCTGTCCATAGTGTTATCGATTAAAGGGTAAAAGCACACACCCCAGGGGCAGAGGGAGGCCTCACACACGGCTAAAGTTACTCTGTCTGTGTGTGTGTGTGTGAGAGAGAGAGAGAGAGAGAGAGAGAGAGAGAGAGAGAGAGACAGAGTGTTGCATGGCCAACAGTTGCATTGGTAACTCATACCCTGAGGCAGGACTGCAGCCCACTCGGGACCAGAGGGAACAGTCACTGCAGAGGAAAGTATCATCTCATGCACACAATTGTCTTTTTCTCCCAAACCACCTTTAAATCCTCCCTTTTTGTAACGTGCCATAACTTTTTCGATATTAAACCAACAAATCTTAGAGAAAAATCCATTACCTTCCCCTCCAACCGGCTCAAACATCCCAAACTGCTCCAGCACTTTGATGAAGAGACCCATAACCACCAGCACAGCAATCATCTCCAAGCCATCCAGACTCAACATCTTGGGAGACCAATGTCGGTCATTGCACAGCGCCGCCCCACCGAACCACCGAACCAGGTCGGGTTAGGCCGGGTTGAGTCTGGCCAAAGTTACAAAACCTGTCCAACTGCAAAGTACGTTTGCCCGGCTGAGTCCTCCTATCTTTACTTCCTCACTTCCATCCACTTTGATCCAATCTAATACTCTAACACATATGGAAAAAAAAAACTCTCTGTCTCATCTGTTGGAGGCCATACTTCTGGGTCCAGAGGCTGCATACGAGGGGGAGGCAGAGAATCAAAACTCAAAGATTTGAGTCTCGTTCTCGCTTCCTTCTTCCCTCCCGTCTTTCTTCCAACAAGGCCCTCTTCGAGTGACGGAAACTTGGGATGTGCTGCGCCGGCCAGTCCTTTGGCAGTGGTTGTCAGGAAGAGAGTGTTGTGAGGGGGAAAGAGGGAGTGAGGGAGGGAAAGGCAGCAGAGAGAGAGAGAGAGAGAGAGAGAGAGAGAGAGAGAGAGAGAGAGAGAGAGAGAGAGAGAGAGAGAGAGAGAGAGAGAGAGAGAGAGAGAGAGAGAGAGAGAGAGAGAATGCACGGACCAGAACCTCACAAACATACAGAGATGTTTGGATGGGGGAGGCAGGGGGTGAGAGTTGGCAAAGTCAGTAAGTAGTCTGATGTTGAGTGTCTTTA
Source organism: Symphodus melops (assembly GCF_947650265.1). Taxonomy (NCBI): domain Eukaryota; kingdom Metazoa; phylum Chordata; class Actinopteri; order Labriformes; family Labridae; genus Symphodus; species Symphodus melops. The sequence continues at coordinate 21,077,541 of NC_136705.1, forward strand.
AACTCAGATTTAATTCATAATAAGATACATTTATGTTCATGTGATTTCATTGTATTGCCATTGCTGCATCTGTTTGCAGCCTGTACGCCTGGAGGTCAATGCAATGTCTCATTAACTTTTCAAATTTGTTTCCATCAGTGTGTGTCTATGGTACAAAAGATACATAATGTGTGTGTGTGTGTGTGTGTGTGTGTGTGTGAGTGAGAGAGAGAGAGAGAGAGAGAGAGAGAAAGAGAGTGTTATCTGTGTTACAGTATTATGATGATATGATTTGATACATACTGCAAAAGCAGGTGGCGAATTCAAGGGTTCCTCTCATGACAGGATTTAGTGAGGTAAATGATATATCAGGTATGTTAAAGGTCTTACTAACTTATTTATGAAAAAACAAGTGTGCACTTAGTCTCCATCATGACATCATGCATTTAGCTGCTATTCAGAGGAACCTTTCCTCTTTGGAAATGAGGGATGTTTTGGAGAGAGGGGGTCATTATGTTAGTGAATAAAAGCTTTCACACAGTGTTATGTTTGTCTGTGTAGTTTCATCTCTATATTCAGAGTGTTTTTATTCATGATGACACAAAGTATCCCACAATGCAATGCAATGTAAAAAGTAGTAAAACAAGTGACACACAACAACAGGGCTTTGCTTTATATCTCCACGTACTTCTTGCCAATATGTGCATGGTAGCAGAGGTTACAGAATTCTGTGTTGGCAGTTCTAAAAGACACATCACCTATGGTGCAGTTCACACCAAAGCAAATAGGTGGCAGTGTAAGGCTAAGAACTAATACAGTGCACGTTTCAAGTCAAAACAAACAAGCATGGATGAGAAACTCCATCAGCTGCCAGCCAAACTGTAAGCAAACATATGCAAGCATTTTGGATTTTAGCAAACACCAGGAGGTTGGGAGTTAAATATGGAAGTACACAGGCAAGCTTTGCAAAAACTAGATAAAATACTGCAGCAGCGTGACCCACCTCCATCTTCACATGACAAGATGAGCTGCTAACAAGCATGTATGCCGTCCCAACCAGAACTGAATGATGCTCTAGGGTAAAAATGATTCATCAACTTCTAAACAGGCTCATACAGGAGGATTAAGGCTGTAAAGACTTCCACCTGTACAGCATAGTGGATAACAAAGGCTTTAGGCTTAATGAGTGTAAGACTAAGTTATATGCAGAAATAAAGCAAAAACATTCTTGCTACTAAAGTGGAGTCAAAATCAAATAAAATCAGATTATTTTTGTTGCATGAAAAGGCACCAAGACACAACATTGAGGGCAATTTATAGTTTAAAAACTAAAGAATATTGTATTTGCTCGACTAAAAAGCTTGAGGATTATAAACAGAATAGTTCATTTATTTGTAAGACCTCTGAGGACCTGAGTATATACGTGTTGAAAGTTGTAGTACTCATAAAGCTACGGCCCTGTAGATCTTTGTTTTGGATTCAAAAGAGCAGCTAATGCAGTGAGTTCTGTGAAGGATTGGATCATGATCCAAATCATGTCCTGATATGGCTCGTATATTGAGTTTGTGGGAAGTTCCCAGCATTCTCGATCATTTCACAAATAAGCAGACTTTACGACTTGCACAATATTCCTCATATATAAGGAACTGTGTTAAAACTTTCTGAACTTTCCTCTCTTGGCAATTATTAAACTCATCTATGTTCATAAAAATCTAATAACAAAAACTAATACTTCAATCCGATAAAACCGCCTGAGGCCTTAAAATGGCTCTGATAAAAACTCTGTACCTCTAAATCTCCACTCACAGCTCCACTGCTTGCCTGCAGCTTGAGTTTAGTCAGTGTAGTTATGTTTCAAACTGCAGGAGCATAAAGCTGATAAAACATGAGACTTGGGCTTAACTTTGTTATTAAAAAGAAAGGTCTCTACAGACGGAGCTACTGCTGCCCCCATTTAAGACCCATGACTCAACTTAGATTTTTAATGCAACCTAAAATTGCAGATTCTGAATTAAATATCATCAGACATTAAGGAAACATCCTTCCTTAAGGAAAGGAAGGATGTATGTTAAAGTGCTGTCTCATCTGACAACAAAGCAGCAGCCATTATGTCCTCCTTCTAAGTTTTGATTCTGGTCCAGAAGGTCTGTATGTGTTTGGACCAAAGAAGGTAGACAGTTTTAAGGCAGGTTAGGTTAGTAAACTTCTTCATGTCTGGTACTCTCAATACAACATACACAAACATGTCTGCTTCTACCAAAACACTTTCTCCTGCACAGAAAAACTTTCACCTGCACACACCAACGTGGTCATTTGCTGTTTCAAACATCATCACCACCTCTGTCAGTCATCAGGTGAGGCTGGAATACTAAAAGCATCCACAAAAAACAGTGCAGCCTATTGCTGCCATCACCTGATGTTCTGCCCCTCCCAGCACAACTCCCAGTGAGGGTATCGCTTTGCCTAATGCTACGAAAATAACAGAGATGGAAAAGAAAAAGTGTGAGGGTGCTGTATTCTCTCAGCCTCCCACACAGTTTTTCCTTCTCTCTCCCTCTTTCTCTGCAGAGGTTGACAGAGGCGAGACAGCATCTGCTCCATATGCATCCTCTTCTGCTGTTGTTTTTAGTCGTTGACATTCCTGTTTTCACATTTTCAGGCTTGGCTATACATCAGCATGCCTTATTACAGAGACGAATGTCAACCAAGGTCTATGTGGGTCAGCCTAATGTCTACACACAAGCAGGCACACAACAAGTCAGACAAGGGGACGGGAAACCTAATCTGACATGACGTCACTGCATAGGCAAACAAACAGAACGCCGCTGCAGAACCATTTCTCCTCACTCTCTGTCAGTAAAGCATACCAGATACATTGAAGTTGAGCTCTGATTCCACACACGCAACATGCAAACAGAGAAATCTTAAACCACACGTTCACATACGAGACAAAGGGAGAGGTCAAGAAAGTGAAACTTGAGCCGGACTTGTCAGGTATATAATTATTTCTCTTCCCACTTGTTTATTGAAGACCTGTCATCTAACGGGAGGACAAAAAGTTGAGGAAGGAGAGAAGAAGATGAAGTATGGCATGGTGTTGCATGAGACATGGCAGCATGGGGAGAGTAATGAGAAGAAAGAGACGACAGGCAGAAACAGAACAAACAAAGGACAAACCGAAGAGCCTGAGTGACTATAAGGTCAGGGACATCTTTTCTTTATTACCCCTCCAGCATATCTCCCCTCCTGGAGGATTTTTCACCTCATTCTGGCTGTCACCAAAGAAAATTGGACCTGCAGATGTGTCCTCTGCTTCTTCCCTATGCACCTCCCCTCTGCTTTCTCCTCCGGAACAGACTCAAATATTTGCTCTTCTTTCTTTGTCAATGTTCTCTCTCACTTCTCAAGAGAGGGCGCTTTTCTAAATATTCAATAAAAATGTCCAAGAAAGTGAAGCACAACAGGTGTCTTTTAAAACATCTGACTCAGCTCTCTGCACCAACAGTTTGCAGCTATATGGTCTCTGGACATTCACACCGTTGGGTTCAACTAATGTGTGGGGGTATTTGAATGACTTTATAGTGCTGCAGGACTTTATTGAATACAATGCTTTAAAGACAAAAGTGATTTTTTATCTGCAGAAAATGTGTTTCTTAAATGATCTCTGAGAATTATAAAAAAAAAAAGTTTAATCTCATTTGTTTGGATGGTCAATAAAGGACTCAAATGTGCTTTCTTAAGTTTCTTTGTTAATCTTCAAAAAAATGTCCAAAATATGTTCACAGAATGACATTTTAACTTTATCTGAACAATGTTTGACTTTATCTGTTTAAAAATCATTGAAAGGGTTCATTAATTATTAAAGAATCTGGAATTTCATTTGATTTGGACCGATAAATCAGCTGATCTTAAACACGAACAACATCTTGCTAACTAGCTTAGCATACATCAGAATGTAGAAAAATTAAAGTATTTAAAAAAAAGTGCATGTCTAGCATCACGCCACTATCAGTTTGAGGTTTTATCTTTAAATATAAATGGGAGGATGTTTTAACTGGAATGGTGATTGTCTGAAGGACATTATTCTCCCACCCAGAAAAATCATTTTCTTACAGTCCCTAAAATAAAGTGTGATGGAAGCTGCTGTCTGACGATCCCTGGTGAGACATCACAGACTAATAAAATCCTTCAAAAGACAAAAAAAATAAAATAAAAATCTTTACACACAAACTTCTGCACTGCCTTTTGAGTTATGAGACACTCAGAGTCACTCAGCTCTGAACTCAAAATACAAATTACCATACTTCCTCCCTCTCTTCCCCCTCAGGCTGCTATTGATTTTTCCAAATATCTTCTGCTGCTAAATATACTTTAAGAGATGCTCTGAGACGTGATCACTGAAGGGAAGCTGGTCAATTGATAGATGCTAAACTGTGGCAAGTGTTGTTCACATTACTGCTGATTCATTCAGGAGTTTGTGACAAACTTAAGTGGACGGCTTCATAGACTCAAATTTAAGGCCGATGTTATGAATCTGTGGAGTGACAGTTGAGCTTTGACAGATCGTCTCAATGGAGACACGGTGTGACTTAAAGCAGCAGAGAAGGATGGAGGACAGACTTTCAGGCCTGCAGAGTTCATAAAAATACATTTCTACATCTGAAGGTCGAAACTACATGACAGTAGGCTGCATCGATCTTTTCATGTTATTCTCTAATCCATAGAAGGTGCTAATTGGAGACCATGTCTATTGATCCGTGCTTCAGTAAGACATGAATGAGCATGCTTAAAGAGCAGATATACACACACAACACATAAATCACACACACACACATGGAATCGAGATTCTTCCTTGAAATGAGACAAAGAATGTGATAACTAAGTTCTCACTTGTTCTGCTTTGAAATCAATAAAGAGGTAGATACCGGGCCAAATGTGTTCTATATTCTCTTCATGTCAAACAGTGAGCTGCTCAAATAATCAATACAACATGAAGTGTCAGTTTGAATTCAAACTGAAGCAGGAGTTTTTTGTTTTGTTTTTTGACTGTAGTTCCTGGGTCAGACAGGGACCTCTAGTGGGCAAAGATCAGACTTTGACCAACCAAAAGTTTTAAACCGATTTTAATTTGAGGAAACAGAGCTACACATATCCTGCTTTCATTCACATTTGACATTTCATTAATTGCAATTGGCATTTTGTTTTTTTTTGTCTGCGTCTCTTTTCTAACCTGAGACACCTGCATACAGATCGGCTCTTTCCTGTGCCCATCTTCTTGTTAATGAGCAGTCAAACTTTTATCATTAATTATTTCAACTAGGAAATGATGAAAACGTAAAAACGTTGTGCTGCTCTTTACAATGTCCCACTGTCCTAAGTAACCTTTGCAAATTGCAAGAATTTTCTGTTACAAATGACAAAGACATCACATTTTAGGGGCTGGAATATCAAAATGTTTGCCATTGGTGACTCATGAATCAATAAAAACAGATAAATCTATTACTTTAACAATGTATAGTTTATTTCCCTTTCAATCCAGTTTTTACCTAAAGAATGAATCATTGCATCAAGTGCCCTTGTCTGTTGACTGTCTGTCGTTTGTTATTTGTTGTCCAAATGTCTTTAGCTAAGTTATCTGTTTTATAGTATAGTTTTTTTTTTTTTTATTGCTAGTTTTTAGTGCTCTTCTTTTGCACTGCAGGTTTGCACTGGGGTTGGGGGGGATTGCAATTTCATCTGTGCTGTATGTTTAACATGGAGCATATTTGACAATAAACAACCTTGAACCTTGAACTAATTTAGAGTCTGTATATTCAACAAGACGTCTTTGTCTTTTTCTCTGGTTACCTCCTTCAACTTATTTTCCGCATCAATATAAACATATTCTGTAAAGTTGACACTCACCTTTCCTCCTAAACATCCAGTAGGACAGAGGGAATACTGACATGAGGACGAGCGCATAAAAACCTCCGATGCTCTCCTCAGAGCTGCTCAGGATGGCCACAGGGTTAAAAGCAGACATATCAAACACAGGTGACGGCCGACATGCCCCACTCTGCATGCTTGTGTTTGTTGTATTCAGAGATAACCTGTGGCACAGCTGGGTTCCCCCTCCTTTAGTGGGTGTTACTAAACACCGCATAGTTTGATCCTGTATTTAAATCTGTTAAGTACTTCTCCACCCGTTTTCTTTAAGCTTCTTCAAAATATTGTCCTTACTAACTCACTGAAGTTGTTTGAAGTTTTTCTGTAAGTCTCATTTTTAGTAATAAAGGATACCACCTTCATCATGTTGTTTTTAAAGATAAGACTTTTATGACCCTTTGGTTGGATAAACAATCCAGGATTTAATATAGTTAAGAGGAAGAAGATATATTTTAATAATCCAGTGAGGGGATATTCAATCAAACGCTATTGTTGAACATGCTATATGCGTAGGCTAAAAGACACACGTGCACAAACAGAATCATGCCTTGCTCAAGGGATCCTTGGCAGCGCTCATGAAATGGCACCTCTCAAGCTACTAAACCAATTTACAGATTTGCCTCGCACCAGGACTTGAGCCGGCGACCCTCCGGTTCCCAACCAGGTCCCTACAGACTGAGCTACTGCCGCCCAATGAATAAGCAATAAACGTTAGCGTTGCCATTTCGATCATTACTTGAGCAGGGAATGACCTGAAAGGAGCATTTCTTCATTGTGAAATGGCTTCTTTTCTAAGTACTTCCCTCCCAATGAATAAAAGACTTTATTTCCAAACCAGAATTAAATCAAGATAAACAAAGAAAAGCAGCAGTGTTCAAAAAGGAGTAGCCAGAAGTAAAACTTTCTTATTTTCATACATGTTTTTTTTCCAATGCTTCAAAGCCATATACTCAGATAAGTTATCATCCTCCACCTGCTCTGATAAGGCGAGTGTTGTTTTCCCCTCATGATCATGCTGCTATTGTAAAGGTATAAAAAAAAGCAACAAACTGTTGGGCCTGTCTGATGAGACTCTTTGTATTTCCATTGATAAACAGTTTGTGCACCGACAGTTTGGCGTATAAACTAGCATAGATGCTTATGTTTCTTTCACGCCCCATTGGAAGATACAGTACATGCAGAACAGCATCATGAGCCAGGCCGGTATGCAAACAACATGTGAGAGATTAGTGAATGGAAAAGCAGCTGTTTACAGATGTGCAGGATAAAAATGTAGGACATTTCTAATTTGACTCTGTAAGCACAGAGAGCCTTACAAATACAGTCCAGAGTGCAGGCTGAGCCATGAATAATGTATTCTTTATGCCCGAATCAGATTCAGAATGAACAAACTTGTGAATTTTACAGTGTGAGCAGGTGAAACCTTCAGGGAGAGAAGAAACAGAATCAGAAAGGTGCATGGTGAGGGGAGGAAAGTCAGACCACCAGGCTGTAAGAGAGGAAAGAGAATTAGGAAATAACACAGGTGTGAGTCAGAAGCAAGGAAATATATGAGAGGAGAGGGTGAACGTATGTCATAATACATACAATGTATGGGTAAGGTTTTTTTTTTATGGACACACTCAGGGGCTGCTTGAAGTTCAGTAAAAAAGTGCAACTTCAATCAACCTCCACTAGAGGTCAGTGTAGATTAAAGTATTTACATTATATTTCAAAGTATTTCAAACCCAAATACACACACACACACACACCTACACACACACACCCTCATCGCCCCGCTCTCTCTCTCTCTCACACACACACACATCGCCCCGCTCTCTCTCTCTCTCACACACACACACACATCACCCCGCTCTCTCTCTCTCTCACACACACACACACATCACCCCGCTCTCTCTCTCTCTCACACACACACACACATCACCCCGCTCTCTCTCTCTCTCACACACACACACACATCACCCCGCTCTCTCTCTCTCTCACACACACACACACATCACCCCGCTCTCTCTCTCTCTCACACACACACACACATCACCCCGCTCTCTCTCTCTCTCACACACACACACACATCACCCCGCTCTCTCTCTCTCTCACACACACACCACCCTGCTCTCTCACACACACACACACACACACACACACACACACACACACACACACACACACACACACACACACACACACACACACACACACACACACACACACACACACACACACACACACACACACACACACACACACACACACACACACACACACACACACACACACACACACACACCCTGCTCTCTCTCTCTCACACACACACAGACTTTAATGTACTGGTAGCTGGTGCCAAATCTTTTTTTCTGATGTGACTTTCAAATGTTCTTTACATACTGTATCCAGTCTGAACTGATAAAAGCATGCAGCAGTTTTGAGTTGATGCCAAGTCTGCTGCACCTCATCAGCAGTATAAGCCCTCAGCTGAACCTCGAAGAGATCAGTATATTTAACCTGGCATGAAGCCGAGTACTCTGTGTGGTAATAACAGAAGAGTCACACTTTTTCAATTTGCATCACAGGTAAAAGACCTGTGAAAAGACCTTGAGCAGAGCACTAACATTGGCTGACCTGTTCTGAAAGTACAGCAGAACGCCTCAAATGAATGCACACAGACTTACAAAAGAACTTTTTTTTTTTTTTTTTGCTTTAATGTCCTCTGCAGAAGAAACCTTCATCATTGATCATTGCTATACTGACTCACACCCGTGTGGTTAGGGACATACCAGGCTCACAGCACAAATCTTTGTATTTAAACGAGTGACCCAATGGACATTAGGTGAAACAGTGATCGTGTAACAGTAAAAACAAGCATGTATACCATGCTGCTCCTCGGAATCAGCAGCTAATCAAAAGCAAATGATTCAACCAAAGGCAAAGGACAAATCTGCCTGCAGTGCACACAAAAAGCCTGCAAAGTCAAAGAGGAGGACAGCAAAGTAATGATGAATAAGGTTTAAAGCTGGTTTAAGCACACAAACAAGATACACGCAGGAACTACTTCTTTGTGTAGGAAAAGCAAACAGAGGTAAGGAAATGGGAGAAAAGGAAATAAACAAGGATTAAAGGACATGAGAGTGGGGAAGGGAGGAAGAAAGAGAGATTGAATTATATAAGGAAAGGAAGTGAAAGTCAAAGGAGACGACAGTAAGATGGGGAGAAAGGCAAAAGAGGAGAGGCTGTGATTGTGTCTGTCAGCTGAGCAGAGCTGAACGCTCCTTTGTGTTAAACCTGTCAACTGTCACCAAAGAGAGAGAGAGAGCGAGAGGGGAGAGAGAGGGGGGGGGGGGGCTGTCGTCATGGACACAACACATAGCATCAATTCCCCAGGTTTGCTTGCACACAACCACGAACACACACACACACACACACACACACACACACACACACACACACACACACACACACACACACACACACACACACACACACACACACACACACACACACACACACACACACACACACACACACACACACACACACACACACACACACACACACACACACACACACACACACACACACACACACACACACACACACACACACCTACATATCTGTCCTATCTAATTTCACTCTGCTCCAACTATTGATAAAACGACACAGACAGATATTCCCATCTCATCTATTATATCTGCTGGTGAACGTATTGATCCAGATACACACAAACACACACACACACCCTGCAGTGTTTGTTCGTCTTCACATACACACTCCTAACTTTCCATGTTGTAGTCTCTCTGATATTAGCAGACCTTGTGGACATGATAAACCTTATTATCATGGCAGTGTAGACTATGGCTCTGATTAGTATTCTTCACACACACACACGCACAACTATACTACATGTTTACGTGTTTAAATGTAAGGTGTGTTACAGGCTGAAAAGCAGTTGCATATGCAAAATGTGGGAGGGAAATGTTCATGACAAAACTGCACTCTTCCTGGCTGGTGTAAACACAAAGTTATCAGAAAAAGAGTGAACGAGACTGAAAACACACGGAGAGCAAACGAGAGCCAGATTCCTAGAAAAGCTGTGTAGAAAACACACAAACACACACCTAATAAAATTGCTTTTAAGGTGTTGTGAGCTGCTTTTACTCACAAGCGAACAGGAGCACAGGTCAGGACATGTCACACAGTGTGTGCTGGGCTTCCACAGCTATAAATAGCACTGAGAGGAATCAGATTTGGAGAAGCAGAGGTGGGAACTGATGAGATCACACATACCCATGTGTGCGCGAGTGTGCACACACATACACGTACTCATTCACATCCAGGCACACACAAAAGGCTTTGGTTTGAGGAAATGGAGTAAGACTCGACGTCATGCTGACTCGGAGACAGACAAGCTGACAAAACAGCGTGAAGGCAGCAGAGCAGCCACAAGTACAGCGGAGACGAAACTGTGAGGAGACATTGAGACCATTATCTGTTGAATTAAAAAAAAAAATGGAAAAAAAATGAGGAGGAGCCAAGTGCTGCAATGATGAGGAGGACGATGGCAACATGGTAGGACTGATGCAATTACAAGTTAACATGGTGTGAAGGATGACACCCAGGGGAGAAAAATGATGCCAGGATGTGTGGGACACTTGTAAATGTGAATGTCGTATATGAAGAGAAGTCTGTCTGATATTGATGTGTGGTCTGAACACTTCTTCGTTCAAGGACATGAGAGCATTAATAACACATGAAACAGGGACAGATCACTCACATAAGGAATATTGTGTTTAACGTCGAATATCATTCTAATGGCTTTGACTTTCCCGGAGGTCGTGAAGACTTGTAAGACCACTCAGGAGCGTCGCTAGGATTTCAGGGCCCGACGAAAAGACATCACTTTGTTTGGCCCCCTCCACAGCAGCCTCAGTCAACCCAGCACTACTGCCACAAAAACCACCCCTCCATCACACAAGTGACCGCTCAGGAGCTTTGACATACCACACTGTTTAAAAGGACATTTTAAGTTAAAACAAGAAATGACCAAATATTTGTTGTCTGTTGTAGTTGTGGTATCGATATGATATAATGTAGTTACAAATACTGATGCCTTTACCTTTTTTAAACAAATTTGACTTTGTGTTACACCTGTTAAAGCGCTTGTGAAATTTAAATAAAACCATGAAAATACCTGTTGGTTTGGCATTTGCCTGGTAAATGTAGGGTTGTCCAAAACAGCCTTATGTGCCTTAAAACTGTCAAGACGGTTTCAGCACATAGGACTTGTTGTTAGTATCCCTAATACAGACCATCCCAGACCGGAATTGCTGTCAGAGAAGTCAGCCCATCAACATCACAGGTTTCCTTAATGTGAGCTGATACAGGTAGGTCATGTTATCTTTTCTCCAGCAGATATCCTACATATTGGTCCTTTACTTTTGGAAAGGAAAGTCTCGTGTTGCTTCACTGGATACAAAACAGAACATCAAAGAAGTCAAATTTCCGCTTTCCTGCTAAAAAATTGTGCATGAAAAGATGATAAATAAGTCCTTTCATGCCTCTTCCTCCTTCCTGTTTGTGAGTCTGCCGCTTACGAACTACAGTAAAACACAAATGTGTCATAACTGTGACACACACAAACCTGTTAGTGGAGCACACAGCTGACTTACGGAGTGCAGAGTGAAAAGATGACAGATGAGTACTGCTCCAGGAACTGACAAGCAGGTGACACATTTAAAGTAAAACAGAGAGAAGAGACACCGAGTGCTGCTGAAAACCCTCGAAACCAATGGGATAAAGTCCCCAGGCATTATAAATACCTATTTACTTATTATTTAAACATGTTTCTAGATCATTATTATTATTATATATTTATTGTTTTTAATTAGATCTTTAGTTTTAGAGGTGAGTGAGCTGGGCGTTCTTGTTTGGGTTCTTTCACATTTAACATTGGATTCCCAATATCTAAAAAACATATTCTCTGAATAACAGCTCATCTAAAGCTACACAATGTTTAGTATCAGAGGTTTTCAGGTTTTATGGTTTTCAATGCTGTTTTCAGCAGACTTTGAGATAAATAGGTCGTAAATACTTCTGTAATAAAATGAGGCGGCTATTTGGATTACGTTTAAACATTTAATTTAATTTGACTCTCAAGTTGTGTTTGACCGTTAGAGATTTATGAGGTTTTCTTTTTTTAAGAGTCAGTAGGACTCTGGTTGTTCATTAATGGTACCTGCTAGTGTGAAATGTGCAGTTTTAGACATATCTAACACTATTTGTGACCATGTACGAGGTTACTTAAACGGTCAACATCTGTTAAGATTTAAAAAATCTTTTAGTGGGAGCTAAAACGACATAAGGCGATTAAGCCTACCTAACTCCTTCTCTCCTGTCCTGAAGCACTTCTGAATATCTGACCACGCCAAAGCCCATTCCTCTCCTTTCTCCGCAACACATGGGAACTCCTGTGGTATGCAAAACCAGAACCAGTTATTTCTTTACATTCAGCCTATAACTTTTTATCTTAAGAATTAATGGTACTGATGACTGAGCAGCGTTCAGAAAACATTCTCTTGCCCTACTTTCCTTTCCTGCTCCCTAACTGTCATGTTAACCAGAGGTCAGCGGCACAGTCCCTCAAGGTCGTCCCGATCCGAGGTCTGGTGTCCTCATGCCCGGATGGCTGAGTGGAACAGACAGCTAAGTCCCTGTTGGGGACTGACAGACTTTTAGTGCCTCTGACCACTGGCCTCCCTGGTGGAAAGACACAACATGCATCCATTCTTTGTTCCTATCTACTGCTGTCCATAACAAAGATCATGACACAGAGAGGAAGACCGAGGGTAGGAAATAAAGGAGGGCGGGCAGAAAAAATCTGAATAAATACCCTTTTTAATGAGATCAAAATACAGACATGCCTGGAAATGTGCGTCTGTGAGAATGCGGGTGGACTGAAGTGTGATTTGTTCTTGCTGTGCAAAACGACACGGAACAAGCATGATTGTTATTCAGATCAGGCCAAACATTTTCCAATCATGCTGTGATGTCAGATGCTCTACACTACCTGCTTGGTTTTTTTTTTCTCTCCATTAAACCTCTTTTATGGATGAGGAGAGTTCTTCACTGATGTTCATATTCACTTGTTTCTCTATAAAACTTCAAATAAAATACTGTAGTGACCTAGAAATGTCAGCTCCTAACGTATGAAGTAAAAAACTCAGTTATTACATGACATCCATTGCATGGGGATCAGCCAATTTAAGTACTACTCAGGAGGTTCACAAATATAAGTGTTGCTGTTTTACTAAGATTTTTTTATTATTATTTGTAACTGCTTTACAATATAGATGTGTTCAGAAAAGAAAAGAAAGAAATGCTGTGTCACAGAAAAACAACTTTCGATTTGATTCAGAATCTATTTTTGATTCAAAACAATTATTTTTGGTTTTTCTCCAGAAGTGGTGACGTACTCATGTGGACAAAATACAATAACAACCACTTTAAAACATTTACCACACATGGAAAAAAAAACTATGACCAAAACGAGTGTCACATTGTGTCACAGTAATCATCAAATCTCCAGTTTCTTGTTATCATGATCGTGAGAATCCAAAATCGTAACCCCACCATAAGAGCCAAAACATATCTTCCTTTTTCTTGGTGTAATATTGGAAGTGTAATGTTACATGAATAGAGAGAGCAGTCATAAAGCTCCCTTTAACAGGTCGGATCATAATTATCTTACATTATGCACGTGTATACAAAGGGATGACATGACCACTTCCATCCAATAATCTGTTACAACACTACACATGAAATGTTCCTCTGTATTGCAGGTTGAAGCTGCAAGAACAAACACTCACAATACCGTCAAGAATGTCACTTTGCAGTGAAAGTAAAAAGTCAGGTGTATGCATGGGGCTCACTTCCAGCAGTAAGACTTTGAAACCCCTGAGGCGTTTAATAGCTATAGTTAGCGTCGATTTATTCACTGCACTGATAGCTAAAGTTAGCAGTAAATTCATCCACCTGCCAGGGGGACTTGTCAACCAAGGGTAGAAAATACACTTCCATTCGTTGGTTAGCCTTTAATGACTGAGGGGCTGGCTGCAAAGAGCTGATTAGAAAATTAATTATTTATCAACATACGACTAAAAATTTCCTCTGAAAACTGAAAAATTGAGAACAAGTCATTAAGGTGTACAATGACTGTTCTGAGATTCAAAGCAGGGCTATAAGTCTTACTGTATGAGTACAACAGCTCATAGAGGGAGGAAGCAAAGACATCAGGACAAAAAACCAGACCAGGTTGAAGAAACATAAGTCACAAACAGAAAGTAAAGATACAGACTTAAATTTCCCTCGGGATCAATAAAGTATCCATCTATCATCTATCTATCTATCTAGACTTGATGTAGGGAATGCATTCAGATCAGTTGAAGGATTTCATTTGTAAGTAAAGAAATGTGCTATTTTGTTAGGGAAACCTGGAGAACACAGGGTGGTAATGGAATTATTTTCTGATGGAGGTCAGATCTAAAAACACTGATACAACACCTTTCTCTGAAAATGGAGACCGTGTTCCACTTGACCGGTCTGAGGTCAGGGAGAAAGAATGTAGGAAAAGTCAACTTGCACTGGGTTTCTCTGTTCACAAATATATTATGTAAAAGTTGAAACACTCAAGCGCGATACACGTCTTGCTCAATGCATCTGTTGTTTTCAGCAGCTGGAACATGCTTCATGTGAATTAATTTTTGTTTGTATCTTGACACATTATAAGACAGAAAATGAAAAGAAAATGCTGTTTTGAATATGGAGCATTTCAGATCACAGCAGCAGGTATAAGTAGTTACAACTTTTTATTAAGAAGTAAACTTGATAAAGTTGATAAAGTTGAGGTTAAGAGGAACAGCTGGACGAATAAGCACTTTGTGGTTAGAGCGGATTTCAGCACCACGGACAGAGACAGAGAGAGCTATGAAAAGCTGTTGTGAACCTCGAGTGATGTACAGAGTTAAACCCAGTTTTACTATGAAACATATTTATCACAAAAAGTAGATAACAGCTAAGGTAAATCAGCTGGTTTTTTTTAACTAAAGTAAAACTTAACCATTCCAGTTACACATCTGTATATCTTTGTATATATTTGCCTCAAAAGTTGATTCAGACTTTTTAAAGACATACTTTCTTTGGGGGATGTAAACAGCCTGATCAAAGGTTTGAATTATGCATAAAGCCACTGAATGCACATAGCACATTACTTTAGGACATGAAAAGGCTGCTTATGCTATGATATGTACATCTACAGAGTTGTATTTGGGTGCATGACATGTAAAAGATTGTGTTGTGAGTAAGTCAAACCCAGAGTTGGTGGTAGCCTAAATGTCACTACATGTCTTTCTTTGCCAACTGTCCCAATGGCTACAACATAAAAACATGTTTTTGATTCATACATATCCATATAATGTCAGTAACCTTTATTGTACAAGTGACATCATGTCTATTCTGCACACAAAAAAAAGATCTGAAGTACAAAATGGAACCTCAAAATACAAAACTGTTTCATTCAGTTTCTCTGCTAACCAAATTCCCTCTTTCTTCTTCTCTCCACCAGTCACACCTAGTTTTCCCCCTCCACCCCCACATACAGACTGCTACTAATAGGGGTTTATTTTTAGCACATGTGAGGTGTGTGTGTGTGTGTACACACATGATGGATGACGGAAACGTTTCACTTCTCTCTCGTACAGACAAAGGATTAAAGTGAGGGAGAGGATGGCAGGAGTTGAAGGGAGCAGAGGTTGAAGGTAGGGCAGGAAACAGGCTTTGTGAGTGACGACATGTCACTCATACCTGTTCGTGCACTGATGATGTGTGTGTGTGTAGTGCAGAAGGGCGTTGTGAGAGGGACAAGGCTCCCACCTGAAATCTCCATTGGCACAGTAAACTGTCCTACACGCAGCTGAAGATCAACAGGCTCCAGATGATAGGGCTCTTTTTCAGAGAGATGGGGGATGACAGGAACCGGCTGCTGGACTACACCATCTAATTAAACACGGCTCACACTGGCACTAGCTTTGGGCAAAAACTGAAATCTAATCACATAATTTTTGGCTTCTTGTCTTGCCCTCAGTTTTCTGGAGAAAAAGTAATAGGAGTAACCTATAACCTCCTTGAAATCCTGTTAGACGTGGATATAAGGCTCCACTTCCACTACAGGAACTTTTTTTTTTTTTTACAGGAATTAATAAATGCAATTCCACCTCAGAGACCAGGGGCTAAGTGAAGTCCAAGGGATTGCAATCTGAATAAACTTGCAGGAGACTTTAGACCAACAGTGGAAGGACTATACTATGCTGATATTTAAGAAGATCACTCCTATTATCAGCATCTCTACATTCACTGAAGCTATTTTATTCATATTGGTTGAGTTTCACTGTTGTGAAGAGGAGGATCTTTCTCTGCAGGAGGAGGAGAGGTCAGAGCTTTTAAGGAGGATCTTAACAAGATGTGCATCCAGCAATGGTTTGACAGCAGCAGTATCAGCATAAAATGTGAGTTCTTTAGTCAGAATGCATTTATATCTCGTATATTGGTAAAGATGATTAAGAATTAAACTATTCTCATTGAAGATGGTTATTCATCCAATGATCTATTGAATGTGTTCTGTTTACATAAGACAGCAGCATCAATTGGTGTCATTGTCTCTAACCTTTTCCACATTAAAGTGGATTTCAGGTCTGTGTGTTTTCTGTGTCTGACTGCACAGACATGTTGTTCATCTCAGTTTGTTTAACCAGCCAAAACCCCCAAACAAAATATGATAGTCCAAGTAATCGTCTACGTAAAGAGGCACAGATCTGATGATCAACTTTACAAGCCATCGAACAAAGTCTCATGGTTTGAACTCTTTCAATAAGACTGTTGGACAGCATGCAGCACGAGTGTTGTGTTCATTTTATTTAAACACAAAACTACAAGTACAAAAACCAGAAAAAAATTTTTTTTTTGCATTGGTTACATTTCTCCTGAGTTCTATTTCAACATGCTTTGAAGAAGACGTGTTTGTGTCATTTTCAGCCTTATCCATGTCCTCTATGTCTTCAAGCTGAATCATAAGTGGTTTGTTGGTCAATTAAAATGGAGTGGTGCATCTGTGACCGTTTGTTCTGCTAAAATAACAAGTAAGGTTGTATCCTCAGTAAAGCCAGATAAATAAGCCGAGCCTTTTATCCGGCAGCAGAGTAATTGGGCCCCTCTGCTTTCAGCCAACCTACCTAAGGAAATGATGCACGAAGAATCCGTGACAAACTTTAAATCAGTTCTTAAACTTCAATTTTATAGACTCACTTGTGTGTGATGCCATTCTATTATTGGGTTTATTGTCTTTTAGGAACCTTTAGTTCTCTATGAGTGACTGGGACTAAAAGTACTGGATACATTTGGTGGAAACGTGGCAGGTCAGCCCAAACTCAGATAAAACATTGAGTCAGATAGTATAGTACCTGAGAGACGAGCAAAGCAAGCCCTGCATCAATCAGCTTTGGAGGCAGTGAAATGTGAACAGCATGGAGCAGATTAAGGCCAACACAGTAGGACTGATGCCAGAGAAAACAGAGGAAAAGAAAGCAAGCAACAGATACACAGAGGGATTATTCAGCATACACCGAGTGCACAAATAACTACAAACCAACTGTCGCTTTTCCTTTAATAACTTGAACTTAAATGCCACTTCTTGTGCATAAAATTAGCTCTGCATGCAAAAAAACTGAATAGTAGGTTTTTAAATATAGATCTTCAGAGAGGAACTTTTTCTTCTCAGGCTTTGACCTTGAACTTCCACTGAGAGCTTATTTTTAGACCACTTTGTCATCTTGCCTGTGAACGTAGGAGTCATGAGGTGTTAACAAGAGACAGAAACAGAAGTGAATGATTAGCGCAGGCAAATTAATTTCAGCGAGAATCTTCACGTCTGGCGACAAAACGAGTGTGTTCTTTAAATGGAAATGAGCGCTCAGACCTGCGAGGATGTGACTTTTTTTTCCCCCATCTCGTCCCTTCTTGTTCTATCACTTTGTCTCTTTCTTCAGTTTCTTTCTTTTCCATTTGTCTAAATGTCACTAAACAAGATCATCAAAGGACACAAACCGTCTTAAACTGGCACTGCTGCAGGGAAAGTAGTTTTAAAATGAGGTGGAACAAAATCTTTTCAATTAATCTTAATATATCTCTGTTTATTCATGCCCTGCAAGTCTCATCAATCCAATTGTGAAGCCTCACAGACGCTCCCTGCTGGGTTTGTTATTGCATATCCTGAATTAAGACAACAGTGACTTCACACCTTGGTAAAGCATACAAGAAGAGGTCTTTAGCTTTGAGTAAGTTATCATCCTTGTAATGAACAACTCCCCTCCCACTGTGAGCACCATTACCACACACTGTGATGTGCATTTGTTAGCTACACAAATACTTATAAAACAAACTCGCACCCACATTAAAAACCCTACGAGCACTTGTCGAAGATTTCCACCACAGGAGGCCAATATGTCATTCATTCAACTTTAATTTGACGTTTGATGTCAATTGTTGTCATAAAAAAGAGAAAAGCGATGTACGGGTGTGTAATGATGTTTGACAGACTGTAGAAGGAGGTCACAGAGATTGCACAGTTTGACAAATTAAACACCACAGGTGCTGAGAGAGCCAAGCAAAGAGTAAAGATCACAGGCTGTACCTTAAAGGTATACTTTATCCGTTTGCATGAAGCATTGTATCAGTAGAAACCTGGTAGTATTTTTGAATTGGCCGTGCATCCCGCCCTCATTTTCCCCTGAGACGGGAAAGCTTTGTATTTCTTGTCTGACAAGAAGCCTCCAATGACACACAAATCTTCATTTTGCATCATCAGAGGTTTTCTTAGAAATGTGTGGCTTCTAAAGGGGGCTAAATAAGTCAAGGGGCAATGCCACTGTGGCTATGTCCGCCTTGTATCAAGGCCTCTGGGACAGAAACACATAAGAGGACTAATCATTAAAGCTGCTGTAACCTTTATAGCAAGTCAGTACAACTCTACGAACATCCAAATTCCTTCCACATTCAGTAACAGTATACGAAAGTTCTTGCAGCACTATCATGCATACAAATACACACACAGCTCAGCATCCCCGGGGCCAGACTCAGACCAAATATATTTTATTCATGTATGACAGACTGATAAGAAAATCTCTTTGGTCATAGCCACGACCAGGTAGCAAAAAAAAATTAAATAAAGAATAAGCCTCAAGGTATTAGACCTGAAAAACAGAGTCTGTGTTTCAAGTACATGTGTTGTTTCAGTCTGAGCCGGTGTGTGTAGTTCTATGTGTGCAGTCTCACTACTATTGAAGTCTGTAATTGCTCATGCAACAGAAAGGGAATCACAATCACAGGTTATTAATTATAAATTATGAAGTCCAAGCAGCCTCTGGAGGAAGACTAACACCCAATTTTATTTAGAAAAATGTCAAAGCCTCTAAAAAAAAACAAGACCCTGACTCTGCAGTAAGAAATGATTCAACCATGTTTTGGTGCTCGTGTACCTGAAAGTTTTCTGCAGTGGTGAAGGAGAGAATTTGATCAAAAACAAAGCACAAGTGACTGGAAGGTTGTTCCTGCAAGAGTGAATCCAGATCACCTGAAGCAGACTGTGTTATTATATCACTATTGAATTCTATTATGCAGTAATGACCGGTTTGTACTTCTGCTTGTTTCACATCTATCAAAGACATTTATCCTCACACATGAAATATGGATTAATGGTTACCTATCACGAGAAAAAGTAATTACAAAGCCAAAAACAATATCTTAGTGCACACTGTATGGAGGAAAGTCTTTGGGCCAATAGTGTTGCTCGTTTCATTAATTAGAAACAAATTATTAGCTTGACAGGCATTTTTATTTCACCATAAACTAGACCAGCTTCCTGAAAAGTCACTCCAAGCTGCAGCATTATAAAATCTAATTATAAAAGCATACATTTTTATACAGGACAATAAAAACATCAATTTTGGTATGAATAGCTTATTTCCATTGGTAAAAATGTTAAGGGGTTGATATATTTCAAAACTCATCCATATAGATTATACTAAGGATCTAGACTCACATAATTTTCAGTAATGGGGGCGGGGCTAAGTGGACTGACATGCAGTGCAACTATGGCAACAGCAAAGCCTGTCTTTTACCCTTATCAGATTATCATCTTGATTTAGTTTCTTCCGCCCACTGAGACAGTGGCGCGCTCTTAATTGATGGCCTGTGATTGGCCTTTACGTCACTGGCTTTAGGTCAAAGGTAAATTATCGGAAAATGTTCCTGTTGCTCTTCATGACACTGTTAATATAACACATAGCTTACGGAAACATATGCAGCCCCAAAACGAGCCAACTGAAAAATCTATTTCCAGCGTTTGAAAACATAAATCCACCAGTCCTCAGACACAAGGCTTAAAAGCACACTTTTTAAAGTTATCATGATTTTTAAGCAGAGTCATTTGTACGTTTGTTATATTTATAAGTTGTCTTTTTTTATTAGTTTTCCTTCTGCTCATCATAAGCTCCAATGACTGCTGTTCTTAAATCTTGTGCATGTCTGTTTGAGACATTGTAATGAGATAGAGGTACATTATGTGACACTTAAGGGGACGGGACATGCTGCAGGAGAGGATGAGAGGTTACACAGAAAGAATCGAGGCAGGTGCTGTCAGCCTGGACTGTTTATGTTAGATAAGAGCTCGGCTAAAGGACGGATCAATAGGGCTCACAGCCGTTCTATACAACACACCCTACAACATCTACAGGCGCAGACTCTGTAATACAACAGAGTGGAAAAGGAAGTCAATGGGTGTTTAAGCGTTTTTAAACTGGGATACTTAACGTATGCATTTTTACAAGTGCGTGTGTGTGTGTGTGTGTGTGTGCGCGTGTGTGTGTGTGTGTGTGTGTGTGTGTGTGAAAAACAAGTTGAACAGTGTTTAATGCATCTTAATTGCATTAAACAGAGCAAGTCCCACTATTAGGGAAATTGACATAAACAAAGCTCTAGGGCAGAGAAGGAGAGAACACACACAGACACAAGCACACACACCCGCGCACACGCACACACACACACATACACGCCAGCATGGCCTTGTTTCCCCTACAGAGGCTAATGAAACAAACTAATTAGTGGGCAAAGTAGGGGCAAGAAGGAGGGTGACTGCAAATGACTGTCATCTGTAATGCACACACACACACACACACAAGCGCACACACAAACACGGGGAAACAGCAGGCTTCTAACTGTTGTGCAAGTCCATGGTGGGACATTCAGGGGATTGTGATTATGGTTATAATTCATAGAACTAATTATAGACGCAGTGCCTTTCCAGACACACAGTGTGCTCATGTGGGGTCAAAAGTCAAGACACATTATATTTATTTTCAAACATGGTGCACTGACTTTATCCAATGAGGTGCACAAATTACAGACTTAACCTGGGGCTCTCTTAATGTCATGCGACCTGTTTTGCATAGGTTAAATGACTTTCAGTTATGCACATAGTTTTGACAGAGGAGTAGATTCTTCTGCTCCATGCCAGAGTTAAATGGCACGTCCCTCAGCACCTTTGGCACGGCCAAAAAAAGCCACAAAACCCAAATACCAAACCCTGAATGGCCTTGATGAAATCCCCCATGTAGCTCAGCCTTTATACAGTTCAGCCCTCACCGGCTATCATGGCACCGAGGCAGACATCTCTCTCTCTCTCTCTCATGAACAGACACACAGGAGCCAGTAGTCATGGTAACTCCCTCCTGTGCATGTGCATGCACGCACACATACACAGACAAACATGTTTTTAATAAATACTTCATGGATGTGAGCTGGTGAGACTGTGGAAGCTAGTTAGCTGTGTGACAGGTGAAGAGATTGTTTTGCTAGCAGGATGTCAAACCCCATGACATGACAATGTTTGTGTTCCCTTTATGTGTGCGTGGCTTGTTTCGGTGTGGGTATGCACGAGGCCTCCCAACAGATGTCCAGAACATCAATTACTACATCTCATTCATACATTTTAATTTCAAACCAGGAAAACTTGCATAATCAAAGTCAATGAATTAACCAATAGAATATATTTTTAAACAATGCATACCTATTTTCTTGTCTTGAAATGAAACAGCACAAAGTTTAAAATAGGACTTTATACTGTCTAATGATATCAAAGAATCCAAAGAACAGAAACATTTAAATCCTAAAGGGCTTTAAAAAAATGAATATATATTTTCAATTTAAAAATCTAAGTATTTCTTTTGAAAAGCTGGTCCCTGCAGTTTTTAGCAAATGTTACTCAATCAGGAGTAAATGGTGTATTTCTTGGCAATAGGGAACTATTCTAAGCAGTGGATTAATATGCATTCGGTGAAGTATTTACAACAGCAGGATGTTGTTTGTAGTAATTTCTACAAATGAACAATAGTGCCCATTTTCACAGCATTACGGAAACTTGTCATCCAGTACAACACTGCATTTGTAATCATTTGTATGTTTCAGTTTATGGTCTAAACATACTGTAGGTCTGCTGCAAAGAGAGCAGTGTCTGTTTCTGAAATGAGCTGTATCAGAATTAAACACAGCTAAAGTTAGTCAGTTCATAGTTTGAAAACACAGAATATCACCAGAATATAATTTTATGAAAATCAATTAATTAATCTGCTACTTAAAGTTTCTGTTTTGACTGGTTATAAAACTGACGGAAATTACTGGTGATGCTTTTATATGAGCTAGCAAACAAGATCATCAGCGACAAGATTGATCAATGTTATATTGTCCCTTTAATGCTTGTAATCAGTGATGCAGGAAAGCTGGCAGACAAAGTGTGTAACAGTAAATTGAAGAAACGGGCTTTGTCCTTTTTCCACACCATAGATTAATCAGTTAGTGATGGTTTTGAGATTTTTCATTCGAAAAACACAAGTTACACATGTCCAGGACAAGATCAGCGAAGAGACAAGATCCACCACTTTCTCCACGGAAGGGAAGAAAACCCTCACGAGAGCCGTCATTGGTCAATGTTGAATCCAAAGCTTAGCTCTTACAGCTAAAGAAGCAAATGTATAAAGTGTCCCTGATGCCAAAACAAGAGAAACTTTGCCACCACAAAGGATTGTTCTAGAGTTTCTTTTGACAGGGTAGATTTGATTTGCATAAACTGTATAATTATAAGAATGTATTGATGAGTGACATTTCAAGCAGTTTGAGAAAGAGTTTGTTGACTCAAAAAGCCACTTATCAATAAATCCATCAAACAGGAGCTTCTCTGTTGCTTTTTTGAATACAGCACCCACTTAGGGATGTGTGGCCCTTTTTTGATTCTTCATCGCATATTAATAAGGACAACATGTCAGGAACTGCAGAACTGACACTGCACCCCTTCAATCACACGAAACACACATCTAACTTACTGATCAAACACCAAGGATCCTTCAGGTCGGTACAGTTCACAGCAGAACACACTCTTGTGTTGGTTTGGAGCAGACACTCACATGTGGAAAGTTCAATGACTGGATTGTTTTCAGTTTTTTTTTTCAGCCTTTCCACCTTCGCTCGGCTACTTGAATTAAGAGCACTGCACCCATGATTTGGGTTTAAAACAATTATTTGATGTGTATTTAAACTTCAAAGTTTGACCCATGTCCCATCTGTTGACTTAGAGGAGGCGGGGCTTATAGACAGCAGCCACTCAAACAGGGGAAGCTCTAAATGTTTTGGCTTCAATCCCAGGGGGCTGTTGTTCCATTCATCTTAATATAAAGTCTATGGGCAAAACACTTTATACATTCAAGGGTAACAACATGTTTGTATGTATGGCCATGCCTCTCCACACATGCCCGCATGTCCAATTGCTGATTTCCCAGCATGAACACGAAGCTCTGCACACAGTCGGAAGAGATAACAAGGGGGGGGGGGGGACTGAGGTGGAGGCGAGCGGCAGAGATGTCAAATTAGTATTCACACATCGCTCGATTGACAAGGTCATCTTAACACATCCTTTTATCTCCACCTTCTTGGATCAACTGCTGAGATTCAACAGAAAACACACAACTTTGTTGTGTCTTCCCAAAGGCAGCTTGTGCCACTGCTCAATATCACTCACAGGACAAAAAAGGGGGAAAATTGTTCTAAAGCTTTGCAGCAGGCTGTCAATAAGCAATTTTATAGAGGGTGTTTCTCGCAAAGGACACTTTATTCAGCCAAGAGTACGGAGTGTGAGGACATAAAAGATTGTCTCAGAATTACTAAAGATTGGGACCAAGCTTAAAGCACTTTATCTCATCTCAGAGCAGGCATTAGCATTATAAAGTTGTAGTTTTCTACAGGGAGAGCGAGAGAGGCAGGAAACGTGATTCGGTGTCACACTGAGAGCTGGCTCAAGGGCTGGATAAAAGGCTGTGTCTTTTCTCCCACTGAGAGATTCTCAATGGAGGTGGAATGCCACATGCTTCCAGAGGGCAATCTGCTTGACTGTTAGAGAGGCAGAGCAGGACGAGGGAGAGCAAGAGGAAAGAGAGCAAGAGGTGAGAGAGGACAGAGCGGTAAGAGGAGGAGAGAGGAACTAAAAAAGACAGATAGAAAGGGGGAAAGAGTGAGTTCATTCAACGAGCCAACAGCTTTCTAATTCCTACTGTGCATACTGATCATATGATTCTATTATTATGCACAGGAAAAGACGAGAGGGGGGAAAAAAAAAACTCCCGCATGCATACATTCATACAGTACATATATACATACTGTATGTGTGGGGAAATGACTGGGATCTTGCAGCTTGTGTATGTTTGTTTTATGGTCTCGTCTTGAGATGAAAAAAGCTCTTAGATGTTGATACACACAAAAAATGCACACCATGGTCATACACACGCAAACTCCGCTCACACTCTGGAATATCTTTTTTTGTGAGAGCAGCTGCTCTGCAACCATTTAAGTCGAAAACAAACTCAGACACGAGTTCATGGACAAAAATCGTCATCACTTTTGCGAATTCACAACAAACTCCACCAAAGACCAACTCCACATTGCCGCTCTTGCAAAACCTGACAGCTACCCTTTAGCGTCTTGGATTCAAAGTTTTTGGTGCTTACCTTGGGGGAGCGTCCCCATGAGGAAGTGGTAGAGGTAGCGAACCATCTTAGTGAGCTGCCTCTTGCACCTTTTCCTGCACTGGCTCATCTTGATGCAGCTGTGTTGGTGGAGGTTAAGGTGAGGATAGTCTTGCTTGTCTGCCGGTTGAAGCAAGCTCTCTCAAGGTAAAAAGGGAGGAACAGAGCACTCTAAGTCTGGTGTGTGTGTGTGTGTGTGTGTGTGTGTGTGTGTGTGTGTGTATGAGAGAGTGTGTGTATGTGTGTACATGGAAGTCTGCCTGCTGCTGCCTCTCCTCCTGTCTCACCCCACTTCTTTCCTCTCTCTGTCGTCCTCCCCCCTCTCTCTCTCTCTCTCTCTCTCCCTCTCAGTCTCACTGCTCTTCTCTCCACCTGTAGGGCGCTGCCTGTCAATCAGCCAGCATCTCTCTATCCCCTCCCCCTCACGTTCTGAGAGGCTCTGCTCTAGACTGTGATTGGCTGGGAGCGGAGTGTGGCGGAAAATTACGGCGCACATGCCAGAGTGCACGCGTGTCTGATTATGTGTGTGTGGAAGATGTATACTACGAGCTGGCTTGAGTGGCAGGTGGTGTTTTTTCTCGAGCTGCACACATCTTGTTGATGTTTTTCCTTTCCCCACTCATAAAGAAGTCTGGCTCTGACAGTGTGTGTGCGTGTGTGTGTGTTTTTCCAGCAGGAGGTTGAGTAAAGTGACAGAGGAAACAAACCGAACCTATTAATTAGCATCACACACACCGTCCCTCTCTGACTGTCTCTCCCTCGCTTGCTCATTAATAGTATTCATAACACAGAGAGAGAGAGATGGGGCGGAGAGAAGCAGCAAAAAGGAGAAGTGAAAGTACACGAGAGAACAGATAGGGAGGTGGAGATAGGGCCAAAAAGGGGAATGCATAATTAATATCTGTTCCTCCTGTCTCCAGTGTGGTAAAATTTAAAAAGGGAGGAAAAGCTGACAGGAGGAAAGAGGTTGTTGGACAAATACCAGCCCTCAGCAGCCGCTGACGGAGGGATTATTATCTGCCAGGCAAGGATGTAAAAAGGAGAAGACAGGAGAAAGAGGAGGAGCTTTGAAAAGGGAAGGTAGTTCTTTAAAGCTCATCTGTCTTCATCTCTCAGCCTCTAATGTAAACACTCTGAGTGGCTGAACAGCAAAACACACTCCTTGTTTTCCCTGTTGACATGTTTTCTTTTTTTTTTTCCTCCCCTTCTCCCCATATTACCCGACTAAACGGCTGCCACTCCACCTTTATCCTCTTTCGCTCCTCCCTGATGCTGAATTAAAAGTGATTACCGTTACCACAGCAACCCCAGACTCCATGGATTTTTCTGGTAGCACGAGCGGCACACTCACAGATTCACACTAACATGGACGTACACACCTGTCTGTTCTTGAGAGAAAATCAATCAAGTGTCAGGCAGATGCTGCCTCTTCTTCTCTTTCCACGGGTTTGTGGCACTCGGTCTTATTTAGCAGTCACAGAGAGGGGTTAAAGTACAGCCAGGTGTTTGACAGCAAGATGTTCTGGATCATTAAGAGATGATGGGACAATGGGGGACAGGATAAAGAGCTGTCAAACAAACAAGTCACATAGAAGGACCTGAACGTTTTTTTTTTTTGTTTTTTTAAAGGGACTATAATACTTGTGAGCGCACATAAAAAGGCTTCAGGATTACAAATTGTATGCCAATGTATTTTAAAAAATCCCAACATTTTCCAGGGGTGGGGCTCATAGGTGAACATCAAGAGCCACATTTTAGGCTAACTTTTTCCTGCCAGCCCCGGGAGAAGAAGCCTGCACAAAATTGAGGAGTTGGCTACTCATAGGAAGACCCAGGTTGGAGCTCACCGCTGATACTGACTCGAGGAAAGCTCACACATCCCAATACCTCCGAGACTCTTACAAACCCACACTTACTGTTAGAGAAAACAGTTTCTTTCTCTATAGATGCCAAGAAATTAAGCTCAGTCATTCTCTTAACTTTTATAAGAGAGGGGTTGCTTTGCAGTGAGCCTACAGAGAATAAACAGATAGCTTCTCTATGTTCAGCTCTGGGGAGTTTCAAAGCATCTTTCAACTCATTGCTTTCATTTTTTTAGGCAAGCAACCAAAATGAGCAATACTGTAAGTAGACACAATGGATTTAACATTTCCAAATTTAAAACATTGGAGAGAGTTGTCCCCCCCTCCTCTGAAGAGTTGATGCACATGTCAATGTCATGGAAGCTTCAGTGTTTAGCTAACTCTGCATCAGTCTTGAAACGCTTCTACATTCTAACCAATGTCCTTTTTAAAAAAAGCGTCTCCAATATTTCTCCTTGTTTTATCACATTTCTGCTTGTGGATTCTTTTTAGATCAGGTAGAATCAGTTATATCTGAACCAGTTCGCTTGCCTTTTCTGCAGCACCTGTTGGTTTGCAGTGATAACTGGTCTTAAATCCTTTCTCTGGTCAAAACAAAATAGAAAAGACTGGATTGGACACTTACAGTTGAAGTTATAGTAAGATCATTTTATGAATTAATGTCATAGAAATCTTACAGGTACAAATGAATCATGTACATAAACTAAACAAAAACATATAAAATGAAAGCACATCTGTTTGTAAAAAAATTGTAAAATTGCATTTCAATGAAATATTGCGTTTTCAAAATGAAAACAAAAGGAATGGGACTCTACTTCATCTTAGCAGAAAGATGCAACAAGTCACATGAAAGCACAATGCAGACCTTTAACACTCACTGACTCACCAGAATCAAATCCTGATGACAAAGAAACACAAAGAAATTTAGAAGTAAAACAGAACAAAGTTTGTCATAAAATGATCTTTTTAAGAAAGTAAACAAAGGATTGTTGGCAAACAGTGATGCATTTTCATATATTACACTTTTTCAAACACACAATCGGTGCACAACATTACATGCTCACTGCTCGCCTCCTTAAGTCCATGAATAATAGAGTTTGCTCTCATTGTAGCTTAAGAAAGAGAACACAGACACACATAACACACACACAAACAAGTACATACACACACTGAGGGGTAAAAGCTGAAGAAGAGCTGAAGTGACAGATTGAGCGATCAGTGTAGCATGAAAGATTACAAACTTCCAAAAACACCATCTCCTGCACACACACACAACACACACACAAACACAACCGAAAGGGCGTTCTCTCTGATGAAGAAAGGTTAAAGTTAAGTAAAGTCAGCATTGTTCTCAGGAGACTGGCAGGAAAACAGAGTCTAACCAACATTTTCATATACGAGGATCAAAAATCAGACAAATAGAAACAAACTGCACAAAATAAAATGGTAAAAATAGCGCAGAAATGTAAGTGGCGAAATAAATGTGAAGAAATTAAGAGCACTGAAGTAAACTGAGGAGAAGCTGAGATGTAAATGTCAGAAGAACATAAACGTATTCTCCTTCATTTACACAAATCTCTCTTAAGTTCACTTAGACAATGGGAAAGTTTTTGTACATTAACATGTAATATTCTTTAAAGATAAGCCTAGCAAACCCTGCCCAACACACACCACCAAGCTACAAAAAGGATTTCTGTTAGTTTCTGCCCACGTTCTGAATCTGTCATGCTGTGACTCATCATTGTGTTAAAAACCTGCAGAACAGGTGTTTACAGATGTGTGTGCCTTCAAATGAAACCAACAAGGTTTCACATGGGAAGTCAACTCAAGCACTTAAGGCAGTAATTTGTCACATCAGTGAGACGTTGTTTCCTTGTTGAAGAAAAATTATTTAAAGATACAAAAAAAGAAAAACAATTAGATTGCCATTAGATAAGGAGCTCCATTTTTTAGCCTGCTTCTTTGAGTTTTCTTCTTGAGAACCTGCTAAAAATCCTAATGCTAAAAATTTCCTGAATTTCCCTCGGGATCAATAAAGTATCTATCTATCTATCTATCTATCTATCTATCTATCTATCTATCTAAAAATGACTCTCTCTTCAGCATTACATATTCTAAAATCACAGACCTTTTAAAATGATATGGATCTATCCATGTTTCTGTGACAACAAAGAGGTTTTAAGAAATGTCTAAATGGCTTGTGAACCCCCCTTTGTAAGCCAAAAGTTCAGCATTTTGCTGGTCTCCATCTTGTTGCGTTAGAGCCAAAAGTGACCACAATGCGATGATTGGTTACCCATGGTAACAAGTCTCCAGGTGATTTATCTACTTGTGTACTACTTGTACTAAAGCCACACCCTACATCACACCCTGCTGACTGTTATTTTATCTAATTGGGAGCATTATTTTCTAAATTAACACAATGTTGAGTTGAAATTTTTAAAATGATGATCAAGGCCAAAAACGTATTGAACAATGTTTCAAAGTATAAGGAAAGATTTTCATCTGGTTTCATATAATCAGCCTTTTTTGTACTCAGTGGAATTTCCCCCTGCTGGCTATTAGCATGAATGCAGGTTTAAGACACTTAAAAATGTGATTCAATACCTTGGCCCTTATTACAATGATATCTAATCAGTAGCAGATTAGCTGCAACATTGTTATAGTGATAGGTGGTGAAACTGTTTAACTTTTTCCCCCACAGTATTTTCTAAAGGGTCTATGTACACAGATAATTCATAATTCTGACTCAGACTTGAAGTCACAAGTAATTTTGCCCTATCCAGGAATTTATCTGTCATATCTGTCTTGAGAATATCCTTACATATTCAACACAACCTCTTTTTTCCTACAGCTCTGACACAGCGGGTGACAGGGAGCATGTCAGACCCTCTGCCGGTTTATGACAGGTTTTCTGAGGGTGTAGAAGAGCTTGTCTGCAGCTGTGAAAAGCCATCAGGTGAGCCAACCACACTGACAAACAGAACAGGTAAAACTCGGAGGAGAAATGACACTTTGTCAAGATTATAAGATTATAAAAAGGAGGTGGTAGTGATTAGTATAAAAGCAAATAACAGGGCAGACTGCTCTAAAATCTGCAGCATGTGTTATTATTGTTTTAAATGCTGTGACACATCTCCAGGATTTGTGCCAAGGCCTCTTGCTCTCAGTATATGGGAGTGAGCAGAGGCAGCCTTGGCAATGTGTTACCTATTTCAATTAAAAATGGGGCCCTGACTCTAAAGGGTTCAAAGTGAAAATCATGGATTGAATAATTCATCCCCCATTTTCAGAATTTGAGAACATAGAGTTTCCTGAGGTAAGTGTGGCTTTTCAGAAGCGTATTGTGTGAAACTACAACAGCATCCACTGCCTAAAATATAATCAGCAACGATGATACTGTGTCACTTCTGGTCCAACTGGTTTGTTGGCAGTGGGCTGTTGTACTGTACGTGATGGCGATCTGAACACAAGTGGGCAGTTTTAAATCCAGCTGTTCACATCTGGCATAAAGAGAGAGAGAGAGGAGAGAGAGAGAGAGAGAGAGAGAGAGAGAGAGAGAGAGAGAGAGAGAGAGAGAGAGAGAGAGAGAGAGAGAGAGAGAGAGAGAGAGAGAGAGAGAGAGAGAGAGAGAGAGAGAGAGAGAAGACGAGATGGAAAGAAGTGTTGATGTGGTATAAAACTGTTCTGTAACTATAAAGCCTGTTTAACTCTACTGCTACTTGATTTATCAGTGCAGTAAACAGCAGATTTGAAAGACAAAAATCCAATCTGAGCTGAACGAGAGGCGGGTACACCCTGGTCTGTTCAGCAGTCAATCAAGGGCTGGCATTTAGAGGCAGGCAACCAGTCACTATCACATCCACACCGTGCTGGCAAGTCAGAGTCACCAGTTGACCAAAGTAGCATGTCTTTGGACTGTGAGAGGAAGCCGGAGTACCTGAAGAAGCCAAGTATACACAAGGAGAACATGCAAACTTCACAAAGAGAGGCCCTGTTCAATGGGGGATTCAAACCAGGAACCTCCTCACGATGTGCTAACCACTGTACCACTGTGCAACTGATATTCTATTTATTGTGTGTCTCTTTAGATTTCGTGACTGGTTGTCTGTCTCCACATGTCAGTCCTGTAAGAGAATAGTCCAGGCTGTACCGCACCTCTCGCCCGATGATAGCTGGGACCGGCTCTTGCCCCCCAGAATCCCAAAAGAAAAAGCTGCATCTATTTTCTCTCCAACAGCAAATAACTTAGATGCTAAAAGTTTCCCTGTGGATTCAAGAAAATACGTCTGATTCGGATTGAGTAAAAGCTCTTGCACAATCATTACATATCCATTACATACAGTGTATCATTGTACAGGCCAAGTCATAATAACCCAACAGTGGGGAACACCACTGACTGACAGGATCGTTCCGGCATAATGAGATCTGAGCGACTGCAGTTCACATATTAACACTACAGTGTCATGAATGTATAATGCCTCATTATGGCTGTACAGCCACTGTTAGAGGAGAATGTATATGTGTAGCAGCTACGCATACAAACCTTTTTATGTTTACAACCCCCCTGCTGTGATAAACAAACAAACAAACAAGCTAATCGTCTTTCCACCTCATCTACAAGCAGCTCCTTTCTCTGTCGGAAAATGACCTTCTTCAACCATGCTTCACCATGAACAACAATTTATAGACTATTTATCAGCTAAACATTCAACGCTTAATTCAGTGAAGTGAAGTGTTTCCTTCTGAGTCCCCAACAACACAATATCCAGGGTGTGAACCTATCAGAGACAGATCCAGGCTGCAGTCCATTATCAACTCTAAGGACACCCAATAAACCAAGAGAAATCACACCTCCCACATGGAGAACCTTTAGCACCAAGTATCAGCTGACAAAACCTTTTTGTATTTAAAACTGACGTATTGATTCAAACTTCAATCAAGTGACAGGCGCTTTAATTTTAGACAAGGAGAGTAAAAATAGGCCACCGCAAACTCAAGCCCACAAAACTGCTCTTAACTATGTAAAACCATGTTACTATAAATGTGAAAAAATGGCATGCCTTCAAACCAAAGATGCCATCTCAGTTCCTGCTAAACTTGTATTTAATTACGGTGGTAGAGATCACATTTTAAATACATAAATAATGCAAAAACTTTTTAATAAAATAAACAAATATATCAGCAGCTTCTTAGCCATCTTCATCAAGTCTGAGCATGTTCCTGCATGTAGTGAGTTCAATCTTCACAACATTGATGAAGTTTATTTCTGTGACGTATCGTGCTGATACTCAATCATGGCATTCACAGCTCTAAAAAAAACAAGGTATCTTAGCTAATGTTTAATATTTATGCTAACTGCTAACATTCATGATGCTAAATGAGACTCATACATTTTGAGCTTTTTGTACTATTTTTGTTCAATCCATTTCCAAAACAGTTTAAAATCTCAGTGAAATTTAAGTTTTATTTATGTAAAACTCAAAATCCATGAAGGTAGGAAGTAAAGAGGACCTGTTGGCAGAGACAGAGAGGTCAGACACACAAGAGGAGAGATAAGATTAGTACAGTGGCAGGCAGACTTCAGCTGCACCACTGACCTGACTGTGAAGCTCCAGATCTGCAGGCTGTCTGACTGATGGCTTCGATCATTAAATGAAGACCCTTAAGGCCTTAAACCCTGCATTGACCCTAACGTGATTGTCAGAAGCATCATCAAACGGCCAAGAATCTGGGGCTTTTTTGATAGGTCAAGAATAGAATAAATATATATATATATATATATATATATATATATATATATATATATATATCACTGTCTGTTTCACCACACCTGCTTCCAGTTTTTTTTGTGCCCGTTTTCTTTCTCAGTTTGGCTCAATTCAATAAAATAGCCTTAGCATGTCTCTGTTAGAGTTATTAAGACACAAGTCTAATTAATGCCTAATATGAGGTATCGAGGTGTGTGCCAGTCAATAAACCAACCTGAACTATAATTTTAAGCCCCCTCAAAAATGAAATTGTTTCTTTTTCTCCAAAAAAGCGGTAATTTAATGTACTGCAAAACACAGGAAAAAAGTCTATTTTGTTGGGATGAACATTAAATTGTAAATATAAAAAGTAAAAGGTCACATATTATGCAAAATACACGTTTCCCTTGTTTTCTCACACAACTACGTGTCTCTAGCCTGTTTACAAACTGTCCAATTATGAGAGAAGTCCTTCCTCTCCGTCGTTCTCCTGCTACACTTTTTCAGAAAATGTTTGCTCAAAAAGGCTGCTTGGAGATTTCAGTAGCTTAACCCCTCACAGAGGTGGGTGACTCTACCACAGGTGTTTGTTCTGCCCTCTGAGTCTGCCTTCTCCCCGTAAAAAATAGGGCATAGTGTGAAAAAGAGGCAGCCACTTCTGCTTCCAAAGGGTCATTGTTGAACACAGCTCATTTACATTTAAAGCTGCAGACACAGGAACAGCCTGTTCTGTGCCTGGCTGAAATAGAGGGGTCTATATGCATGATCAAATACAGCATCAGAGTGGATAAAGAACAAGGTGGTTGGAAAGGAATATATTATGTTCCTTTTAAAATTGTTATAAATTTTTGATAAAAAAAAGACCTCGGGGGCTCAGCTTTTCTTGGATGTATGAAGGGGAGACTCCAAGGAATAAAAGTTAGGAAGCCCTGTCATAATCTATATCAGAAGAGAAATGGTAGGACTTCTACATCGTGTGTATGTTTGTGTTATAGAGGACAGTGTGGAGATTCTCCCCAGATTTGGACAGTACGCAGTCTCCATGCTACCATATGAGCACAAAAACACACGGAAATGTTGGAGGGCAGATGTGACACTGACACTCCACTCAAGTATTTGGCAAAGACACACACATACATACACACATTTGTTTTTAACACTATTAATGTGGCAGGCAAAGGCACCAGCTGGTGAAACCCACTCAACGCTCTATTCAGCAGGAACACGTGACTGTGGAGGGAAGGAGGAGAACTAAAAAGAGAAGCACGAAAGAGGCACAGGTGGAAGCACTCGTCTTCAGGGATGTGCAGTTAAGCCTTAAATTCAGATTAAAAAAAAGAAAAGTTGAAATAGAGCTGCAGCCGTCACAATGTCTTATAATCTTCTTTTGCTGTTTTTTTTTTTTTTTGGTATATTTATCTGACTGGTTTAATTGTTTTCATACTTTAAACCATTTAGTTCTTAAATCAGAACTCCTAAATGTCCTGTAAGCACATTATCATTTAAGTTGTGTGTCGTCCTTGGTCAGTGTATGTTTATCGTTCTTCTCAATAAAAGAAGTCAGAAGTCACCAAATTTCAACATATTGATAGATAAGCTGCTGCTGTTAATCACTTTGCAGCTGAGAGGTTTTTGCAAATCTAATTTTAGCTGGTATTCAAGACAAAATCCTGCAAAATTAGTAAATTATCAAGAAAGGTATTTCAAAAGATTCGCACACTGTATTTTCTCAAGAGGGTTATGCTCGCACACACCCATGAGCAAAAGAATCTTGCAAAGAGCCGTTTCTTTTTGCAATCACTTTGAATAAATAAACTCAAACTTCTTTTGCATCTTCTCTTCTAACTGCCGCTAAAGTGCACATCTTACATTTTACAAAAGGTGCACATCGTACACTTTAGGATTTGATTTAACACCTGAGATCTTCTTTTGAAATGATTGCAATTACGCTGTTGTTAACAAACCTTCACTGTACTATATGCATTCCCAACACTGATATTTTTAGGTTAAACTTTAAAAAAAAAAAAAGGCCATCAGTTAGTCCCCACACCTCTTAAATTATATTTGTCAGTGACTCAAACATTGACAACGACTCAATATGGCATGCATATTTTGAAGCACACACGTTTCCATGGTGATGGTTGTTCATCACTTGTGGAGAGG
The DNA here is from genome assembly GCF_947650265.1 of Symphodus melops. NCBI lineage: Eukaryota > Metazoa > Chordata > Actinopteri > Labriformes > Labridae > Symphodus > Symphodus melops. Next base: position 21,112,386 of record NC_136705.1, read on the forward strand.
GACAAATGCAATCCACACTTTACCTGTTAATTCAACGTTTAACCTCCCCTTTAACACGCTGCGATGGCTTATCAAAGCTGTAAATGTGACTACATACAGAATGACAGCAGCACAGAAGAGCTCAGGAAAAGAAGCTCTTAATGGTCTTGTCTGGCACGGGCTGCAGCTAAGAGTACACATCAGCATCTTTCTAGCACTGTTGATATTTATCAACAATACACTGTTCGTGGTTAGACTTTGAATCAGATGGAGGTTATAATTTATTAAAACACAGCAGTGTAGCCACCGGCAGTCTAAAGCATCAGCTCCATGTCGCTGCTGCCATCTGCAGGCAAAAAGCTACACAGACACAACACCATGAGAACGACCTGAGGACAAACAGATGGACTGAGAGATGGTACAAACTTAGCACACACACACACACACTCAACAACTTCACAGCAGACCAGGAGGGAGAGGGGATACTAATGGAGCTTAAACACTACAAGTTACTGATGATGCTTTAGTCTTCCAGCTGGTAGAGCTACAGCAAATTTGAGTTTTAAATTATGAAGACTCATAAGAATACGCTCTTAAGGCAGGAAATAATATAATGAGATCACGTATTTTGTGAGAAAATATGTGCATGTTTGTCTGTCAGCATGAAGGAGTCACAAGTCCACCAGGCACAGACCTCCTGCCCTGTTCGGATCACTGATGGAGCAAGTGCAATATATAATAAAGGGCGTCTCGCCGCAGGAATTCATCTGAGCAACTTCATCGTCCAGAAGAAGCATTGCATTATCTGAAGGATGAATTATGTCTTTGATTATAAATAGTAAGGAATGTGTTAGCTAGCTCAAGAAATATTCATGTCAAACATCACATGTAGCACTAAAGGACATTTAAGAAAGTATCAAAATGTCTTTTTTTTTTTTTTTAAAGAAAGCAAAACATCCTGCACTTGATCTCACTTACCAAGAAAAAAACACTGAAACATAATGCATCCAATATAGAGTCTGACTCAGCACTGATATTCTGACAGTGTTTTTTTTTTTATGATGCAGTGCACTTTGGATCGTAGAGATGCATATAGGGACAAAAATTAAAATTTTACTCCATGCCAAAAGCATTGCTTGACATTTACAGATCCGTCCAGTGACTGTAAAATATTCTGCTGTACTAAACCGTTTAGACCAGTAGAGGGCAGATACAGACCAGTAAAAACACAGCCACAGTTGTTCTACAAAATAATCCAATGCATTTAAGTTCCTCATGAAAAGAAATCGTGTTTTTTTCTGTCTGCTCTTTATACTTTGAGATATACTACAAAGCCTTGCAGGCAAACTATAGTCTGAAGAAAGCAACAAAAACCCTTAAAATGACTCCAACTTTGAATAAGTAAGGTAAAACGGTTGACACTCAGCCCAAAAAGTTATTGAAGTGTAGAAAAAGCCATCTTATAGTTTTGTAATGACTACAGACAAATGAGCAAATCAATTCGTTGTGCAGACTTTCTTTAGATTAACGTTTACTGCTGCCTGCTGTTAAATACAGCTAATTATCTCAGCTGCAGAAAATAGAGCAACAGTGTAATTGAGCCTTCAGAAGATAAAGAGGGATGATAAAAACTGAGATATTAACTGGCATTCTTTGCCTTCCTGAGAAGTTATTGCTGATTCTCCTTGCGGTGGACATCAAAGTGATCCTGTCATGTGCAGATCAAAGGTCAAGAGGAAACATTGAAGACTTATGCAGTCTGCAAAATACATTTTTGGCTGTGCTAATTAAACAATGAATAAAAAATCTAATCCATGACTCTCTGCCTCCCCACACAACACATACTTTTCTGTCATTCTTGTATTTTATACCTAGAGAGCTCCTTGCGTATTCTGTTGGATAAAGCCAGAGATGAAGCCACTACTGTGCAGATAGATGAAGAAGGAAAGGGCACAAACCCAAGGGAGATAAAGAGTGACGTATAGACCAAGCAAGATGAGCAGAGGAATAGATCAGTGGACCACGAGAATGACAAATAACCCACAGGGGAGATTCTGAGGCTTTCACCTTGTGTATAATGTCTGGCACCAACCTGCAGCAAAGTCAGTCAAGCCGAACGATGGAGATGAGGAGATCACGCGCAGTTACTTGTACATTTTTTTGCAGGCGAGAAACATTTTCAAAGTCACTTAAGGTCTCTTGATGTGATGTCTTATCAACATCGCTACACCTTGCTCCACTCCTGCTTTAAATGGTATCATACGAAGCAGGGATTTTCTGCATTTCTCTGAAGCTTGTGTCTCTCTTCCTCCCGCTGTTACACCCCACCTCTTGGCTGCTTGACTGCTGTTCTTGCTGCCAACTCTCCCCCTCCCCAAAACCCTCCCTCTCTGTGTCTCTCTGCATGCCTGTCTGAAGGTAGGCAGCAGGTGTTTTGTGACTCGGAGATCAGAGAGCCCTGCAGAGACGGAGACCCCCTCCCTGAGATCGGCTGCCTGTGTAGGAGGAGGAGAAGAAAAGAAAAAAATCCACGCTTCCATTTTCAGAGTCTGCCTTCTCTCTCCAACAGGAAGAAGCTCTTATCCCACCTCCCCCGGGCCACAGTCGCATCAGTTCAACACCGGAGCATGTGTCTGATCCATGTTACACGTATGTCTCCTGCAGGCTGAGTGAGGTGCCTTTTTATAAGGAGGCATGTTGCAGCAGAGTTGACGTGCCACAAGGGAGAAAGGCTTTGTGAGTGAGTGCACACATGCATGCACTAAAATGGCAAACAAGGAGGAGAAGAGAGAGGGAGGGTGTAATAAAACAAGACAAATAGAGTCTGTTTTTTATCAGATCTCTCCTGTGCATGAAATATGCAGATGTAACATTAAACTGCACTACGACTCTGCACTGATTCAATCAAACCTTTTTGAGGTAACCCAATTTTCACAGCGCTCCGCTCTCTGACCTAAAACTAGTTTCAGTGATGCTGACTGAAACACTCCATTACCGCTCTCTTCTCTCAATTCATCCACAGAGTGTGAATTATAACTAATAAGCATTCATGAAGCTGCAGTGAGGGGTTTAGTGTTAAAGGAGCTATATTGATGTCACAATGCATCTATTGGTGGGCTCAAGGAAATGAATGGTGGCAGATTCTGATTATCAAGTAATAAAAAGAGCTTTACCAATGAAGCACTGTTCAAAAACAAGCAACAATGTGCTTTACAAAATAAAAGAAGCTAAGAATAGTAAAAACTAATGTGAAAATTCACAATAACAAATTTGATAAATAAATAATAATAAATTAAACGTATCAATTAAAGGAGTACAAGACAATGCCAACTGTTAAGAAAAATCTGCTGTATACTGTAACTTATGAAAAAGCTGTTTGTTTTTTATGTTATTTACAAGAGGTCATTGAGTTTGCCTGACATCTCCAGTTTCACAGCAGTGAAGTTTTAATGGTAAAAAGAGCCGAGTGTCATCTGCGTAACAATGAAAGCCTATGCCATGCCCACACAGGATTAGGGTCAGGGGCAGCATATAAACTGTGAATAAGAGGGGACCCAAAATAGACCACTGGGGGAGCCTACAAGAAAGGGGAAAACAGAGAGACACATCGAAGCATTACAGATTAACACTTGATTGTTCAGTTTCACACAAAAAAAAAAAAAACATTTGATGGTTCCAGTTTCTTAAATTAGTAAATTTTAAATTCTGGCCTTTTTGAAGACGAGAAATAAATAAAAACTGATATTTAGGAAGGGACACTGTTTATTGGTTGGTTGTTATAAGAACGAGCAGGTTTAACCATAACGCAAATAATCCTGCAGCCCGAAGTATTCATGAATTGAACAGTTTCTAATGTCACTCTTGACTTGAATTTCCCTTAAGAAAGTATCTATCTATCTATCTATCTATCTATCTATCTATCTATCTATCTATCTATGATAAAGGATGCATTCTAAATGTAAAACATTAATGTCAGTAGCATAGTCTGCCACTTGTTTGTGTATGACCGTATAGAGCGCTACATTTGCTTCCTGGTGTCAATTCTCCCCATGCAAACATTACCTGACCTCCTCTGACTTGCTTCTGTGTTCAGAGTTTGTAGCAGGAATTTTTCTAACAAACAGCTTGTGGTTGTAATGAGCCATATGCACCATCTGGTTTGTAAGAACAATTAGGAAAAGAAAAATCACTGCACAGAGAAACTTTCTTTGTGATCTTCTGATCAAGATGTTAACATGTGAAACATGCTGCTTGTTTCGTCTAAAATACGGACCACTGGTCAGACAAATGAGTGTAAGTCTAAGTATTAGGTAGTCATGAATGGTAAGAGCAAATAAACAAAATAATGATCAAATTGGTCAAAAAGGAGCTAACTGTCCTCCGATTCTACAAGCTGCCTATTTAGTCACACATTTAAAACAAGCTCATCAAACTAACCACATATTTTCCTGGGAGATCCTGCGCTCATGTCTTGTAGGTTCTCGACCTTGTCCCGGCTACAGAAGCTGGACTCTCGAGTAGACAATGCTCCCCCACCCTTCAGCGAGTTTATCTGGCACTACTACAAACCAACGTCCTTGACATGCGACCACCGCCGTCTTCACTCATGCTCCGACCACCGCCGTCTTCACTCATGCTCCGACCACCGCCTCAGCAGCAACAGGAACACCAGGAGGAGAAATTCTTGCTGCAAATGATTCCATATGCTCTTCTGTAAAGCCTCTGGAGATAACTTGGCATGATACTGAACAAATAATAATTGATAGATGGATTTTTTAAATCAAAGTTTGGGTAATGAAACACAGGTATAGGGCATTCAAAAATCCATCCAATAGACTTGTGCAAGTAGGCTTGAGAAGCCCCTGACACTTAAACCAAATAAAGTCACATCAGTGAGAGGCAACAACGATAGCTTAATATACAACAAACAACAACCCCCCCTTTTTTATTTTCTTTCTTTCTTTCTGCATCTTGTCCCATCTCCCCATCCCATTTTCAAGCCCAGAGTTTAGCAGATGGCTGTTCCGTCATGAGCCCGGGTCTGCTGAAGATTTCTTTCTGTTAAAGTGAAGTTTTTTCTTGCCACGCTATGACTTCTCCAACGTGGAGCCCAAGTATTTAATTTGTGTTTCCTCTTCATCGCCAGCCTCTGGTCCCCTCATTGCTTCAGGAGAGCCATTAACAAGGGGCCTCAGTCTGGTGCGTCTGATTAGGACAGCTGTTGGGTTAAACGACCCATCTGTATCGAAATGATGTAATCAGTCCTAATAGAACAGGGACGCAGCCGTCCCTCCGCTGTCAACCAGCAGAGGACAAGAGGTCACCTTCGCTGTGATTCAGGCACTGCTCACCTGATTAGGGATCCACAGAGAGACCTGTGCATGTGCATGTGTGTGTGTGTGTGTGTGTATGTGTGTGTTATCAGCTGGGCATATAAAGTTTCAAGAGTGTTGTCTGTCCTTTAAAAAGCTTACAGCAACATTTTTACAACAGTTCTGTGCTGCAGAATTTAGATATTGGCACAAAGTGGGGATTATTGATGGGAGGGTATATTTCAGCCTTGCACCCTGAAGGGACAATTCATCAAAAGGTGTCAGAGCAAAGGTCACACAGGCAGAAGAGCATCCAGGAGCTTAGTGTAAGCAGAGTGCTGAGAGTGACTACGCAAAGACTGAGCCAATACTAAAACAAGGTGACAGCCACACGTACAGGAGCCCTGTAGGGTCAAAATGTCACAACAAGTTTTCTGCAAAACTAAATTATCAAAACACTTTTTTCTTATTTTGTGAAAAGTTGTGTTGACTAATAGGAAATGTCTTTAGTGTGGCTGACATGTTAAATGTTACATTGTTAAATTTTGTGCTAGCCTTCCCTGCTAGCTCTTGTTGAGCTACGCCTTCCCACTCACTGACTAAAAAAACCCAACATCAAATGAACATTAAAAGTCACGAACCTCTCTGCTTTCTTTTCCCTTATCTCCAACTTGACAGCTTCTCCATTCATGCTCATGTTACATGAGCTCATACAGTCTCATGAGCTGCATTTGATCCTTGCTAAGAGCTCTAATAGCGACGTTGATCATGACAAGTGCACCACTTACATAACTCTTCTATAATCACTAACTCTGTTAATGTGATCCCTCACTTCTCTTGACATCGTCTTCACCACAGCTTTCTTAAAGAACCCTCTCCCTCAGTCTGTGTCTCCAGCAGAGCTGCTGCTGAACTTTCCACCTCGCTCTCCACTTAATTTTCAGAGCCTTGTGTCCCGCTATTGCTAGGCTCCTTAAGTGCCTCCACTCTTGACAATTTCTGCTGAAAGTGTGTGTGCATGGCCGCTGGAGACACCTCTTTCTAATGACAGAGACCTCTCACACCATCACAGCATTTCAAACAGGGATCCAGGGAGCCAAAGAAATAGAAAATAGTTTTTCTTTTTCCTAGTGTCTCGTTCTGTGTTTCTGTCTCGCTCAGCGTGTGGGCAGACAGCCAGGGGTGATGCAGGGTGAACTTGTTCCCACTACAACAACACAGTGATCAAAGACAAGACACTCGGCAGGCTCCACAGCATATACACGGACCTGACAATGTAAACACGAAGGCACACAAAACCGACAAACATCTTTCAGGGGGAAAATAAAGATAATTTGTATTAATTGCCAGAGGACGTTAAACATGCTGTTTTCCCCTCGGTAATTACTCATCTGTCTTGCTTTATCGTAAACACAACTGTTACATAACACAGAGAAGACAGAGAGTGAGTGTGTGTGTGTGTGTGTGTGTGTGTGTGCGTGCTTGCGTGTGTGAATAACCTAACTTTAATGAGCATTTGAGTAAAGTGGAAGTTTTCTTACGACTGTGTATTTATGTGCACACTGGTGTAAGTTAACAGTGACTCCATAAAAAAGGGCCAGACTTGGCTTAATTCACACAATCACCCAAAGGCTCATGGGAAATCAGTGGGTGGACAGGTATAGATCGGGTGGGTTGATTGGGTTCACTTTGTTTTACAGTTCAAGGCCCTTCTTCCCTCCTTCTTCTTTTGATAGATGAAAATTCACGTCACTCACCTGCTCCAAACCTCGAATGCATCATCATTTCTGTATACTTGAGGTGATAAACTTTTTTTGAACTCTAATTTCTTTTTCAAACTTTATGGTTTCTCTTCTCCAGGAAACACACAGATCAGCACAGATCTCTGACATTTTACTAACTGAGCAATCTATAAATCGTCAGGTTAATTAATATTGAACACTATTGCCAGTGTCTGTTTGTGTTGTAAATTGTGTCTGTTCTATTCTTTTATTGTCCCATCCTGTCAGCTCCTTCCTTCCTCTGACCTGATGTCCTTTGAAAATAGAAATGTGCCAGGCTTTTTTTTTTTTTTTTTTTATTCTGCAAGAGGGGACAGAGAGAAAGCAGCAAGAGGTGAAGCATGCAGGGTGGTGGTGGAGAACAAGAAACTCACAACTTTCCTTTATCTATAATACAGCAGCTGATATTAAATGCAGCCCTTGTTCCCAATTCACCAAGTCTCTTGGCTTCAGTGTGAAGAGCTGTGCAGAAGTATTACAATTTTAAAACTCTCCAGAAAGAACCTCTCTCTGTGAAATGCTCAATTTTAACCCTGCAGCTCTATAATGATGCTTTGGGCTTTTTCCTTCCTTATGTTCATTTATCTACCCTCCCCTCCCTCTTATCGACCCAACTCTGCCAACCAATTTTGTCTATTACACCCACTGTCTCTGACTCAATCTCCTCTTCTCCACCCATTTCGCTTCTTTCTTTTTAAGTCTCTGTGAACACTTTCGAAAGATGGACAAGGACAAGGACTAAAAAAAAGGAATGGTGGGGAGAAAATAATGGAAAAGAAGTGAGAGAGAAACTGAAGAGTGTCTCTCATTTAGAGCTACAAAAGATAAAACAGACTGGTGTTCACAAAGTGCAGCAGAAAGATGAAAAATGTAGGGAATTACACGCACAATTTGAGCAGTCTGTTGCTCTCCTGCTGCCGCTTTTGTTCTGAAATTCTTCAACACAAACAAATAATCTGTCTGATTCTCTCTGCAGAAAAGGAGTAGTCACAATGACACACACTCATGTTTAACCAGAGGAGGAAAAACATGTCCTTCTGATTCATGCACAAAGATTGAGGGCCAAGAGATGGAAAGAAAAAGGCCCACTCATGTACTGTGCACCAACACACCAACCTATGTGTGGCAGAGACAGAGGACAGTTGGTTTAGTAGAGAAACAAAATATCCTGACAGCCTCCAAACCAGAATGAATAAGGAGAGCTGTCCCTGCAGAAAACACAACTATTTCTGTGGTGCTAAAATGACATGTTTACTGTAAGGGACGGACAAGGACAAACGACCACTGCACCAAGTCACTTCAGGATATCTGACAACATATTGAGGAATGTAGATTGCTGGCTATTCTCCAACAGAAAGAGCCAGATACCTTAAAGGTTAAAACAGTTAGCCTCAGCTGTACACTATTGTAGCACGTTCACATGTACCAGTTGGACATATAGCATGTAAGCATTCTTTTAGCTTCAGGATGTTAGCTTTGTTTTAGTGCAAATGTTAGCATGAGGATGTTAGCTTTGTTGCTCCAATCACTATGGCCGAGTGCAACGCTCAAAGAGACTAGCATGTCTGCAGAAAATCCTAACCTGTTTTGTTTTACACCAACTAATACTCTCAAAACCAAATAAAGACTTGGTAGGTATGTGTAGAACTCAAACATTTTAAGTTAAGTATCATAAAAATGCATTTTTGATCTTTATTTTTCAGTTTATATCTCAGGGACAACCAAGGGCAACTAATGTAATGTATATAAAAAAAATGATGAAACATATACAGTAATGACACAGCACGGAGGTACAAATGAAGTATGAAAATAGAGACATTTTATGCATCCTTGACTGAGTTACTGCTTAAGTTTGTTTGATTAATATTGCTTTCTATCTCACCTTACGTGTTTAACAGGGTTTTCTTAATGTGATTTTAGATTAGCCTCTAAATCATTGTTAAAGGTCTAGTCGGCAATCAGGGGCCAAATGATGTGAAATGGGTTTGATTTGCTATTCAAGAGAGTGTGACGCATGTTTGTATTGGTGTGTGTGTGGGTGTCTGTGTGTATGTGTGTGTGTGTGTGTATCCTATTTGTTTTTGTGTGTGTTTTTATTATTTATGTACGAAAGACAGAAATAGACAGCTCTTGCCAGTCTAGAGTAATTGCACATGTTTTAATCTGTGTGCTGCATTTCTGCGTGTGTCTGTGTGGGTGGATGTCAGTTTGTGTGTGTTTGTGTGTGTGTGTGTGTGTGTGTGGGTAAACTTGGGGGTTTGTGTCACTCATAAATCTTGAATGAGGTTTATCATTCTCATATTTCTCATGAGACGATAGCTCTTTCCAAACAGAAATAACCGGAGCCAACACACCCTACTCTTTGAACAAACACGCATATACTGTATGCACACATACAACACAGAGATATAAAACACAAAACTAAACTTAAACTGAGTGGATGAACAAGAAGCAATGACAGCAGAGAAATGCTCAGGGAGTGAGGGAAGGAACCAATAAGAGGGAAGAAGTGTTATGCAGTTGACAGCGAGCAGAAGTAAAGTTTAAAATGCTCTTTTAGAAGTCATTCTCTTCCAAATGATAACGTGCAAAAACAGCCGGCTTTACCTGCAGAACACTTGACAAGTAGAGAGCAGAGACATGAAAAAGGGACCTAGTTGAAGGATGTACGTGTGCAGGTCTCTAGATTATAATTTAAAAAGGCAGGAAGTAAAGTGCAGAAGTCTGACATTTGAGCACAAAGGCCATTCTGCCACCTACTGTACCGCACTGTGTCTTTAAATGTGTGTGGGACAGACGTCAACATCGAGTTACTTTAGAGATCTACAGCCTCCTGCACACTGGCTGTATAGGAAAGCATACTGTGGTGAGGTGTAGGAGAACAAAGGGGGAAATGGAGTTGTGACCCGTGTGTCCACATGCAGCATGTACAGTAAGTGTTCCTAAAGGCACATTTAGATGTTTCCCACACATAGATACTAACTTTACACACGTTTATCTCTTGATCATTTTTATCCCTGAATTTGAGTAGGAGAGGCCGTTGGTATAGACAAGGTATTGATGTGTGATGTTGTCATGTTGTTTTCATCTTTTTCATTCACGTATTCCAATTTCAATTCAATCCCTGTTTTTATTTTATTTTTAAAGTTGACCAAAGTGTTTCGCAAGCATTAAAACCACAAAATAAAACATTAAAAACAATGTTGTGTTTCATGGAGATCATGTGCAATGTAGTATTTGTTGTTTGTGGTTTTTATTGGTACATGCTTCTCTGTAGATTGTTTTTACTTGCGTTGATTGTTTTACACTAGCAAGGAGGCAGCTTAATATCTGCAGCTCTTCAGTCCAATGAAATGTGCCTGTGGGGAGAATAAAGGGTATCTTATTGAATCATAATGTATTGTATCCTTTCATTTTTGTATCTATTGAACTTTGTCTTGATTTGCCTAAATCACCTCCAGCTGTTTCCATCTCTGTGCCTCTTTTTCCTAAAATCACCTTCACCTCTCAGATACCACAGAGAACTGGACTGTAAACATCCCAGCAGGTGTTCAATAACAAAGCCAACCTGCCTCCAAGCTGCCAGCTGAAGGTGTATCGTCCTTTCCTCAAGGTCTCAGAGTAGGTAAACTTCCTCTGCTGTGCGGGTGTCTGTTGGATTAAGACTGATGTTCAGACAGATGTTCAGGATATGATGAATTGGGTCCGTAATCAATCCCAGGTGACTTTGCATTGCGCCCATAGTTATATATATATAACTGTTTGTTTAGGAGCCAGCTGTGTGCCTATTACTCTGTGCTGCTGTCCTGTTGTTTGTATTGCTCCCTCACTTGTCACAAAGGTTAATTGTTGAGATGACCTTTATCTAAGCAAACACCTCAGAGACATTACAGGCCTGTCAGCACCCAAACAGAGAGAGAGAGAGAGAGAGAGAGAGAGAGAGAGAGAGAGAGAGAGTGTTGTTTGGAGTACTGGCACCGTCCTAATCTCACACTTTGTTATCAAGCCACGAAACAGTCCAGAGTGAAACTAGATTGTGTGATGTGTCGGCAGGTCAGAGTATTACACTGCTCTCTTAGGTTGTCGCGAATAAGGAAAGCATGAAAAAAAGAAAACACTTGATAAGAACACGCAGAAAGTTTGAATGAAAAATACAAAAGACACAAACGTTAGAAAAAAACAAAGTCTGTTAGAAGCAGCCTCCAACAAAACACACAGACTGAAACCATTTGCCTGTGTGTTCAACAGCACAGTCCCCTCCTGTGGCAATGATGAGAGACAGAGGGAATGAATCGTGTTTATTAAACAGACATTCCAGTGGATTGGAAACCGCTGCCTCTGGTGTTGTGGGTAATTTGAAAGTGACGTGGGGAGCAGCATAAACAAAGGCATTCTTGTCAGCTACACCAGCATCACTACCTGTTCAGAGCTCAATATTGTTGGAATGGCCCGAGTTCAGCCAACGGGATGAGAAACTGTCAGAGGTTTGTGGGGGCTTAATTAGGCAGGTCTGGGCAAGCGTGACTGAAAAAAATCTTGAGAGACAGTCTAATTACTAACTGGAGTTGAGGCAAAAAGTTTGTCTTTTTTTATTAAAGGCAATCTGCTTCATTCTGTTTGGCACAGTGAAGTTGACAATTTAAGTAGTGTCAAATGTTTTCTGGCCACTAGAGGGCAGGAGGTCAAACTACAAAACGCTATTGGACACAGAGCCCTGACAAAATACATCCAGCAGCTATGTAGAAGTATCATCACAAATAGTCACTGACTGTTTTAAAGCTGTTTAGCACCCAAAAAAAAGATGTGCAAAGTTGAGGACAAGCTTCTTCACTTTAGCATAAAGCAGCAAAAGCTTAGAATCAAGTATTTCTCTCAGGAGCTGCAGGACACTAAAAGAAGACACAGAATGGATTCACATCTGCCGACAAAATCACAGGGGAATAAAACTTGCTCTCCAAACTTTGTGAGTGGGTACAATTCTGTGTTTATCGCTTGTTGTGCTGCCCGTTGCATCCAGTCACTTAAACAGGCATCATCTAACTTTTATGTTTATATACAGCCTGAAATATGTGAAATAAAAACTAAAGAACAACAGACGTGCTGAAGTTTTCATGACCAAAGTTTCCCAGGAAAAAATGGGAGGAAATCAAACTGGCAAACTGATGATAAAGGTTGCTATGTGTCCATCAAAAGTAACTAATCTAATCATTCATACACCACTGACAAATCAGCAGGAGCAGTTAAGTGTCTCATCGGACATGTGGCTGCAGGAGCTGGGGATCGAACCCCCAAACTTCCGGAGAAAGGTAGAGAAACCTACTGAGCCACAGCAGCTCCACTCACGTTGTATATGCTCAAGAAACAAGAAACGGATTATTTCCTTTTTCAACAACACTTTGGAGTCTCTCCACTGACTTCTGCTCGTAAACCTTAAAAAATATTTAAATTTGTTTTTATTGTCTTAATTGTTGTTGGTGCTGTTTAGCTAAGAGGGTACAGTACATGCAGACACAAGCGACCTGGGTTCAGCTCCTGCCTCGGACCTTTCCTCCAATATTTACTATGTCTCTCTCTGTCTTTTCAGACAAAGCAAATGACACAGTAAGATAGGTGTGACATGGTATTTTCTTTTTCTTCATAAAATTATCAGCGAGTGCTGACACGTAAAAGCCGAATAGCATTATCTAAAAAATAAAACCACAATGAAATGATAAGGAAACATGTCTGCTATAATAGCTGCAGTCCATGATACTTACAATAACCACGTTTCTTTGCCATATTCATCTCAATGATTAGCTGACTCTCTCACACAAACACAACCAAGAATCTTCTCTTTGTGACTGCCAGAGATATTCACCTCATTTCAAAGTCATTGTTTGGAGATAAGTAAGTAAAGATAATTGGCTCATATGCACAAGGGGCAACCCCTGTGGCAGTCTAGGTGCCTCACACACACACACACACACACACACACACACACACACACACACACACACACACACACACACTGTACAGGTGCTTCATTAAGGTGTTTAAGTGAGTGAGGAGAATGGTGGAATAGAGAGGCTATAGTCATTAAAAGCCACAGGCAGGTGCCTTCACTGACTCCAGCAAACAGGGCCACTAATGACAGTTTAAAGGGGAGACAGCCAGCTTCAAAACCACACAAATATTTCCTCTTCAATATTATTATTTTAACTCGGAGGTCCACACTACTTGCATTTGGATGAGCTCCGTGAGTGTGTGCATGTGTCAGTGTGTCTCTCTTGTGTGCCTTCATGCATGCTGTAATTGTTTATGAGTGTGTGTGAAGTGTGCCAAATCATTGTCCCCGTCTCTTTTAGCGCGAGGAGCGCTGAGGGAAGGAGAGACCCCGAGATCCCTGATCTGAACTCCAGCTGGCGGGTTGCGATAAGACAAACAGGCTCTCCCATCAGGACCTGGGCGGCTGAATCGGAGCAGAGGAAGAGGAGCTAAGAGGAGAGGAGATGAGCAGAGCTGCAGAGAAATGTCACAATTTTATAAAACCTGCCTAAGGATGGTGAGCGTGTGTGTGTGTGTGTACGTGTCTGCACACATGTCTCTCCTTGTGCATGCCAGCGTGTTTGAATTCATACTTCAATATTGGACCATCATCCACAACATTATTTCCCATCTGTCCCAAACTTTCACACTCAAAATGTCAAACTTTCACAAGGTCAGAGAGTCACAGACAGAAAATAAAGGTCTTGCAACAAAAAATAACATTTTATAGTCCCACGATTCCAGTCTGACTCACACCGAGGGAGTCGATAATGAGAAGTAGACCATTACGTACTGAGCAGTGCATCCTAGGCAAAACAGCTTTGACTGCAAAAGGTAGAGAGAAAGTACAAAGCATGAAGTTCATTTGAAGTTCAGTTCTGACAGAAATTATCACCAGAGTGAAAACTCCCCTTGCTTCATGCATTTCGCATAATTTCCTCATGTAGATGCTTATTAAAGAGATTATGGAGGTGCATGTGTCCTGGCCTGTTGTAACTGTCAAATAGTCATCTGAAAGGTTCTTAAGAGAGTGTGAAGATGTTTTTTTGGGGGGTGAGGGTCTCAGATAACAAACGTGACATCGTTGCTTCTCAGAGGGGAATGTACGCTTGCTGCTGGAGGATGTGTGTGTTAATAAATGGGTCTAAAATGACTTTAAAGATGGACCTGTAACACTCTGCTCTGTGATGTGGCTCGTAATAATTAAACATAACAAACTACTTGTTCTGAACTTTTTATTCCCAGCTGAATATGAGTTCATTTTTGCTCTTTACACCAAAGATTCACTGCCTGATTTCGCTCTAAAGTTTCTGCTCATTTTTGTAATAAGTACCCGAGCGTGATCTCGCACAGTTAAAATACAATGTCTTTACATTTTTAACTGCTTATCATGCAGGCTACATAAACCCTATTATGGATGTGGGTTTACAGGAGCTTATTTGAGTTTGTGTGCAGAGCCAGTATCTCTGACAGCCCTTCAGCGTACCACTCGTATAACACAATGTGAAAAGTGCTCCCACTTGAGCGAGTTGAGTGGAAACCTATACTTTGACAGTCTGACACAGCGGCTGTCTGCGTGTGACAGAAAATTGCTGGCTGTTATGCTTGCGGAGGGCGAGGAGCTGATAAAGGAGGTGAGAAGGAAAACAGAGGCGAGGGGATTATTGTCAAAGCCTTCCTGTTATCACCGCCACAATGCAGGTCGCAGACTGTGCCTGGAGAGAGAGAGAGAGGGAGGTAAGAGGAGCAGGGAGGGAGAGGGGAGGAGGGTTTCCATCCAGCCAAGCTTGCTGACGCTTTGGTGACAAACGAGACAAAAAGTGTCATCAGCATTACCGCTGCCACTCAAATCTTTAAGACACATCACCTCAGGTTTTGTGCCAAGAGAAAGCACTGACCAGCATTTCTTTGATCTTTATTTCTCCCCCCCACACACACCATCAGGACAGTAAAAGAAGCTGCCAAACACTTTCATCACTTCTCTACTGTATCTGCACATAACCACACTCTTAAAGTGGCAATTTATGAATCCTTCTTTTCATTTCCAAGATGAATTTGCACTTTCCAAAGACTGGCTCCGGATATTACCTTTTTTTTGTTGGCTTGGTTAAACACTATCACTGCTGCTCATTCCACAACAACAAAATACAAAACCTTTACTATTGAATTTTTTGAGGCAACGAAATGCATGAAAAGTGTCAGGTCTTGAATAAATGACACATGAGACTTTCTATGGAGATACAAAGAAAATCACAAGTTTACCAATCATTTAGATCTGTGTTGGTTATTACATATTATTTAATTCATTTTGAATCTTCAACTAAATCATTTGGTCTGCTTTTTCTGTACAGCAAACTACTGCTACTATGAAGAACAAAAAACAAAAAAACACATATTGGTCTGATTGGTTATTGCACACACTGTACGTATGGGCTGAATTGTTTTTAAAACATATCCATATTGAGTTTCAGAATGTCACTCAGGCTTCGTCTATTATTTTTAACAGTCCGTGAGTTTGAATTGTAAATCTAAGTGAATTCTTTCATTCATGGTTTCTTCAGGCTGTAACAACCTGCTCACTGTACATTTTCCCTTACATAACAAGTGATGATACAAAGTGATGATATGTAGTTCAACATCATGCTTACTCAATAATCCACATGGGAGCTGAGATGGTAACAGCTCTTCTTATTTCACAGTTTGAACCATTAAATAGTACTATAGTCGCAATCATTGATTATTAGAGCAGAGCAGCACAGTGCTTATTGTTTGAGTCCTCATGTCTAACTCGAAGCTGAGAGCAGAGCAGTGCAGAGGATTGTTTAAGGAGCTGGTAAAAAAAACAGAGACACAGAGGAACAATTCATCTCTGCTGCTGTAAAGCAAAGTGGGTCTGGCAAAGACGAACACACACCTGTCTGTTTTTTCTCTCTGTGTATCTGTTAAAGGCATAACCACACACTTACACACACTGTCTGTGGAAGGCTTTCCTGTGTGTGTGTGTGTGTGTGTGTGTGTGTGTGTGTGTGTGTGTGTGTGTGTGTGTGTGTGTTTTCCTCTGTTACTGTCTCCTTTCAAACTCAAAGGAAAGCAGGAGGAGGAAAGCTGAGGATCAGGAAGCACACAGTTTCCCTACAGGTGTGACAGTCTCTCAGCAACTCCAGGGAACAAACACACGTCCACAACACTCGCACATGCAGGTAAATACATGCTGTCACTGTGCTGCGGCTGTTAGAGGCCTCACACAGCGATGTTCTTACACCTTACGTAAGCCATCTTAGATTTTATAAAAAAATATTCCCTCAAGATCCAAAGCAGGAAAAGAGATTTGCATCCTGCGCAACCTTGTCACACAGTTCCTCATAATACTTGAATTCACCGCATACCGCTTTCATTCAACAGCTGTATTAGCTGCTACTTCTAATGGATGAGTTTCACAGTTTCATCCAATTATCTCAAAGTCTCCAAAACAACCTGAACAACAAATGCACACATCATCATCCATACAAAGAAACAACGCACAAATATTTTGCCAGACCCCTCCGCCCCCCCCCCCCCCCCCCCCCATCTGCGCATGAATTGAGTAAAGAATGTGTGTACTGTTGGCTCTTCTGGTCCCTGTTCGCTGTTCTGTCAAACAGAATGTTTGTCTTAAACAAATGTGCTGTTCACGCAGCAGAGGTCAGCACAGACGGAACAGTGCAACATTAAGTTTTATTGAAGAGCTGTGATGTAATCTAGCTGAGACTGTTTATCTTTGAAGAAACAGCCAGATTTATGCCTGGGCTTTGTCAAATATATCCATGTGAAATGTCAGGTCTACTCGCTGCATGCAGAAAGTGTTGCTCTGCGCTGCACTGCGGGGGAAGGGGAACCACTGATGGTTGATTGTCACGAGCATCAGCGAGGGGATCGGGCATCACTACCACTCAACACCCCTGACGCCCAGCCACAACCAAGCACAGCGTCGTACCCACAACCATCGCCATCCTCATTCATGCACAGCCTGCTCCAACATCCAGCTCAGTGGAAGTGCAGACTACAGGAACGCAAGGAACACAAAGGATAAATCATAACAATGTGTGAGGTCTTCTACCTGCTTTTAATATTTGTTATGAATTGGCACTATGCAAATATGGATTGATTGATTACAAATATTTGTTTACAAAGCAACATGTAGCAGTATTCATAACTCAGCAGTAGGATTTTGACAGTGGTTGAGATGCAGAAACATATTTCAACAGCAGACATGTTATCAGCAGACTAGTGGAGGAATGGTTGTCCTGTTCACCGAGTCTTGGAACTGCAAGCTGACTTGACCAGATTGCATCATCAGTTTGATGACAGCAGGCTGGTCAATGTCAACAAGTGTCTGTGATGTGCAGTGAGTCTTGATGTGTTACACAGGATGACATCAGACGTGTGTTTTTATTTTGTGTGTCAATACATACAAAAAATCCAACTGAGCTAATGTCATGTAATACCCCCCCCCCCCCACACACACACACACACACACACACACACACATACACACACACACACACACACACACCCCACCAGTGGTGACAGAGGCTCTTTTCTGGTTGCTGGGAGCTGCTGACAGGAGAGCAGCTGTAGTATTATAGTCCTGAATCAACACATCAACAGACATCAGGAGCCACCTCTATGGTGTGTGTGTGTGTGTGTGTGTGTGTGTGTGTGTGTGTGTGTGTGTGTGTGTGTGTGTGTGTGTGTGTGTGTGTCTCTGTGTGTGTGTGTGTGTGTGTGTGTAGGTGTGTGTGGGCAGCTCTTGACTGACAGCTGGAACCTTTACAACTCACTAAATGGATGCTGCATCAGTCCATAAAACTTTGATTTGGTTTCACTGCTCGGGAAAGCCTGTTAAATAATAAAAACAGAAGATATGAGACCAGATGATATCTGCTCCTGCCAACTCTGAAGTTATTTCATTTTCCTCACAGAATTGACCTATGGGTCCTTTCTGAGTGAATTAAGTTGCGGTTCCGAGAGTCTGTGTGTGTTTTTTGCTTGGCAGCTCTTCCTTTGTATATTTAACTGCATGTTAGGTTTTTTTGTGTGTGTGTGTGTGTGTGTGTGTGTGTGTGTGTGTGTGTGTGTGTGTGTGTGTGTGTGTGTGTGTCTTTGATGAAATTGGGGTAGGTTCAGAGAAAAACGGATCTGAAGCCAGACGACTCTTTTTTCCTATAATCTTTATCACAGAGAAGGACAACTGAGTGGGCCTCCAGAGGTTACATCTAACAAACTCTATCTTTCCCTTTCTACACACACACACACACACACACACACACACTAATTAACCATGAATCTTTGTTCTGCTACACACAAACCTCAACAATGTTTTGTCATGTGCTCAGGAATGAGAGATTTCCATTATAAAATGTAATTAAAATGGGAAAGATAAGCCAGGGTTTGTCTGTCTCCAGTTATTTACCTGAGTGTTCTGCTCCATCAACACATGAGATGAGGTTACTCAGCAGACATGACATTCATTATCAGAAGTTGTGTATTAAGTCGCAAAAGCCCAGTTTCTAGGAAAAAGAGCTGTTTGGTAAAATTGAACAAACTGTGATTCTCTGCAAAAGCTACTGAAGCATATTTTCTGTTTTTATTTGAAGATTAAGATCATCAGTAAAAGTCCAACTGAGTACATGTAGTCCTTTCCACAGATAGAAGAGTAAACACATGTAATAAAATGCATTTCAAAGTGTACCTTTTTAATTATTGAAACATCTATGGGGAAACTTCACTAAATGTTCATGTAGGTCTCAGTCAGCTGGAGGGGCGTTTGGGACGTCAAACTTGTTTTTAATCAGCTGCAGAGTAGAAGCGTCTAAGAAGACTAAAGTGACATTTGAAGTTCTGTTTACAGGCTGACTCATGAAGCTGTGCAGGCAGGTCAGCAGCTTTCCCAGAGAAAGTTTGGTTGGTCTCTGATTTAACAGCTCAGATGAAGGTTGAGACGAGTTTTTAGCTCTTGTGTTACGAAGCGGTCATGCTCAAAATAAACATCTGCACCCTGAGTTGGGCAAGATGTGAATTTGTGCATCGATACAAGAGCTCAATAAATGTGGTAGCCAATTTTCATGTTACTAACGAGGTTCCATCATGAGGCCTAATTATATTAATTTCACACTTTCAGTTTGACATGTTTCTCAAAGAGCCTCTTACTGTTGCGTGACCCATCATCCACCCAATCGAAGCAAACTTTATGGACCTCTTTACTTCGTTAATATCCTGCTGTGGCTGGGTTCATTCTGGAGTTTGCTGAAAGCCCTGCAGCTAAACTGTACATTGTGTAAATATATGAGCGCAATAAAGCAGCAAGCAGGATCAGAACTCTTAAAAGACCAGTCAAGGGCCTCGTCTGCCATTGTTGACAAAGTTGATATCAGATCAACTTTGTTGTTACTCGTTCGTCCCTCTTTGATTTTGATTGGTCAGTGGGAGAGCCGTGACATTGAGCTGGTGTTTCAGCTATTTCAGCGCTCAGGACGTTTGTGGTTCGTTTGTGTTTGTGGACACTAGAAGGTTTTAGCTCCTTTAAAATGAAATCAACTGACATTGAATAAACATTTATGAAATAAACCCGCTTGCATCGTTTGTGCTCACTCTCATTCCAGCCTTTGTAAGTGAGTGCATGTAAACGGCACACTTTTCTCTGAGGGTGGGCCGCGAGCGTTCAAGGCTAAGAATTCAAGCCCTTACAAACTGAACGCTACATGACACATTAAAATGTGTAATCAACAAAAACAGCATTCCGGCCAATACATTAGATCCACACACAACTTGATGATGCACAGAAATTGCACACAGCTGCAACAATTCCCAAAAGTGTCAGCAGAGATTGATGCTTCGATTGAGATGGACTGAATTATTAAAGAGAAATTTGAAAACCTGATTGAGAACATTCAACCTAATCAGTGAACATCATCATGTCATTTTTAAATGACAGTCAGTGAGTATTTTTTGCAGATTGCTCACACAAACAGAATGAAATAATGTTAAAAATTCATACATGGAATGATAATAAATTCATAGCCATTGAATTAGTGATGATTCAGTCTGGAAATCCCCCTGATGGCCTGTCCGTTCTCCATACGTCACTTCATAGCACAATGCACAATGTTTTTTTCTTCCATTATTTATCTTAAGTCTTTATTTTCTCTTCTGTTATCTGACACTTCTCTGGCAGATAACGGCTGACTGGCAGAAAGGCGTCTGTTCTGCTCTTCACTGGATGACCTTAATCCGAGTTCACCCCGCCGCCTGCATTGAAGAGAACGGCTAATATGAATAAATCTCCCTCAGTGACAAACAACCTCCACACACACACACACACACACACACACACACACACACACACACACACACACACACACACACACACACACACACACACACACACACACACACACACACACACACACACACACACACACACACACACACACACACACACACACACACACACACACACACACACACACACACACACACACACACACACACACACACACTATAGTTCCCAGTGCACTCACAACTTGCCCCCACCCAGACATGGGAGCAGGAGCTTAAACTATTAATTCAACATCTACTTTAATCACCTTCTCCACCCTGAGGAGAGGAGAGGGGAGGAGAGGGGAGGAGAGGAGAAGAGAGGGGAGGAGAGAAGAAGAGAGGAGAGGAGAGAAGAAGAGAGGGGAGGAGAGGAGAAGAGAGGGGAGGAGAAGAGGAAAACATCATTACTGATCCTTTTTCATTCATAACAGTTCGGCTTGCAGAGGAGAAAAACTTGAAACAAGTGTGAAAAGAGAAGGTGAAGAATCTACAATGGACCTCTGACTCTCTCCTGTCAGACTCTAATGATTCCCTAATGTCAAGATCTTCTCGGGAATATCAATGAGAGTGTACTGTACACTCTCCTGAACACACACAAACCCTCCCTGAGGACATTCACTAAAGTTTCTACAACAGCAGAGATAGTTTCCTGTGCTGCTCGGAGGACCTGACCTCTAAATATAACTTCCGGCACAGGGCACACACCCACACAAATTTAACTTGTACATGACTTAAGGATATAGTTTTATAACTCTCCCTGCACCAAATCATATTTAAGAATCTTTGAGTGACTCCCCTTGACAGTAAAGTCTATAAATACTCCACAATGACAGCGTATAATAACAGGGATGAACGAGTAATTAGAGAGGCAGGTGAGGAGGAAGCAGCCAAGAAGAACGTAAGAAAAATGTTTAAGACAAAGAAACTTCAGATACTCTCAAACACAGGTGCTCACCACCGAAAATTAAACACGATAAAGCACTGTGAGATCTTCCAGGTATTTTAGTGCACATAAAAATGAAACTTTAATTAAGTGGCGCTCATCCTGCTCACTGACTCAGCGGTGCCGTTACACCGTCAGTAATGTCTCCTTTTATGACAAAATCCAGCAGAGCCCCTCTTATTCATGAACACGCAGACAGCAAACAACAGGCTCATATTTCATAGAATGAATTCATAGCAGACTCATTAATAATCGTTACCCTGCTTAATGACTTTCTGTGAGTGCACGAATCAGAACGTGCGTGCGGCGTCTTTAAAATCAGTCTCATTATACGCAAACATCTTGAGGTTATTAAAAAAAAAAAAAAAAAAAAAAAAAAGTTATGGTGACTGAAATGATATCCTTCGGACAGATGCTTGCTATGACTTTGGTCAAGTACACTTTGGATTCTGGCTTTTATAATTGAACATAAATGTGAAATATTAGTTTAGGCTGTTGCTGGAGAGTGAGCCGTGAATGTATCAGCTCAATATCACGCTTGGTCGTGCATCGTAATGTTAATTTTAGAAATACATTGAAAGTCAAGAGAAAGCATTTCAAGCGGGCCTTTTATTTTAAGCGTTTCTTGAATTCAAACTTCATTCTTTACCACCTCAGGGTTGATATTTAATGCGAGAGAAACTGAGAATTAGCCGATGCCAGTTCCAAGGTGAGTTTTCGTATCATGCAGGTAAAAACATTCAGGCTACACCTGCCTCCATTTTTCGTAATTACGTGTGAAACATAACTGAGCCCCAATCTGCCGGAATAGACTGTCAGATCTCAGAGCATCTAAATGTTGAGTAGAAAAGATAACTTTGTCTCAAATGTCAAATCTTACAGTACAGATATTAACAATTAATAAATATTACAGTACATTTGGATGACTTAACTTCTTCTTGTTTTCCCTGTTTCTTCATTCTTTACCCTCACCACTGCCCCTCCTCTCTCTCTCTCTCTCTCTCTCTCTCTCTAAACACGCTCCCCATCTCCTCACTCTTTATCCAACACTGGGTCCGGCTCCACCTCTGATGCTAATATCAGCGGCCACAGCGCTGCTCCAGGTCACTAACGACCCCATTGCTGTCAGGGCTGTCACGCCTCCAATCAATCAAACCTGCCTGTGTGTGACTTTGTGTATGGCTCTGACTGTGTGTGTGTGTGTGTTTATATGTGTGTGTGCCTGTTGATTAGTGGACTCCATTAACTCTTATGAAACTCTGGTGCCAGGCCAGGGTGGCTGGGGAGAAGCACTCACGGAACGTCAGGTTGCTGTGTGAGTAATGGGTGCCAGAGGGAGATGGCGTGGAGCTGAATAGGATTTTCAAGCCTCACAGCCAACAAGCAAACACCAAAAGTGAGCAGTGTGCAATGGAGATGAAGAAAGCAAATGGATTTCCAACTGCACAAATATGTTGTTCGACCACCAAAGAGTGTGTATCTAGAATTAACAAGTGTGTCGTTTGGCGTCGCAGCCCGAGAGGAATAAGTACAGGCTGGTTCAACAGCCAGGATGCAGAAACACAACTCCATAAAGCTGAACACAAAACTCCCAGCTCAGCGTTTCAGCGTTTCTCCATAACCTGCTCTCACACAATTGTAATACCTTGAACCGTAACGTAGGCTCCAAAATGCAAACGGTCCCTTTTCCCTCTACATTGTCACGCTGTGCATATTTAGCTGGTTCAGGATTTGGCTGACTTCAGCATCTCTCTACGGGGAAAGATAAAGACCTGGCTGTCAGGGAAGTGAACCCTCTGACAACCTGGCCCCAGGCTGACAGAGGAGCAGTGGTGAAAGCAGCCATTTTGGGGCCGGAGCAAGGGCATGCCAGTGAGCTAATGATGCAGGACAATAACACATTGTGTGTGAGAGACGTGTTGCAAACGCAGCTGGTTTAAAAACATCTTCTCTCTGCCAACATGAAATCAGCATACAATGCAACGAGAATAGACATATTAAGGTTCTTCAAAATTCAAATTGAATTGGCATCTTTCGTCTGGTACAACTTTTAAAACTTCCACTCAAACTGCAGCACCAATGAACAAGGCACACTGTGTTTGATGGAAATTCACTTCCCTTTGATACAAGAGAAAAGAAGTCATGTTCTGACTTGATTTAAAGGATTGCCTTGATATCAGGTAACATACTCTCTTTTATTTTAAAAAGGTAGAAATCCTGTGGTCCTGTTCCCCTTGTCTGACTTCACTGTCAGTGTAACGGTTTGGTTTATTTTGACATGTGGTGCCGAGTAATTCCTCCAGCTTCAAACCAAGTATGCGGCGTGCAACCGTAGCACTGGACCGGTGTGATCTCCACGTACATGAACCCTCACACACAGCAGGACCTCAACACAGTGCCTGTCAGAGTTTCATTCTGCTATCACAACCAGATCACTTTATGTTATCCAACTCCAAACCTGCAATCCCTGACCAGGTTTTTGAGCTTCTAAATTAAAGAAAAAAAACTGATGTTGAGGAGAATTTAGTAAAAATTACAATTCAAATTTAGAAAAAAATTGTATAAAATCTCTGAAAAGTAAAAAAACTACTTGTCATTGAGACCTTCTAACTCCTCCTCCACTAAACCTTGACCGAGCTTCAGTCAAACACAGTGAGCTCCACTGTTGAAAAACGAAGCCGTTGTCAAAGTGCAAAATTCTGCAGTTTGTCAAGTATCTGCTTGAGGCCTGTTTTTTACTGCAGAAATTACAAAACACAAAATGGGTCTGACTAGCTCATGTCTCGATCGGCAGACTGTGCAGACGGTGAATGTTTTGACAACTGATCAGTTTTGATTTTATGAAGGATGTGTTATTGGCAGTGTTATTCACTGCAGGGTGCTGATAACGAGCGGACATGCTGTAGCAGTTTGTCAGGAGGATTAAAACCCACCTCAGCTCCTGCTCTCACTCTGTCGTTAGGGTGAGACTGCATTTCCAGCACGGAGACGGACTTTCAAAGGCCCCTCCAGTAAAAGAAGTTTTGTTCCTTTATAGTTGCATTGTTTATTCTGACTGGTGGGCTAACTGGCAGATATTGACCAGGCTCTGTCCAGTGTCCATCCTCAAGTGTGTCAGCGTGAACGCACATGCTCGGTTGTTATTGACCACATCATGTCCAAAGTTCTGTCACAACTAACTGATTGATTTGAAGACCAACGGCAGTGTTTTCGTGAGCTGCAATCCCTCAGGCCAGAACCCTTTGCGTGAGTGTTTCAGTGTTTATGCCTGAATGTGTGTGAGCGCATCACAGTTTGCTTTTGACGAGAGTAAACCCCGGGCTTCCTCTAATCACCTCCATCTCCCTCCTTCCCTCTGTCTGCTGTGCCATCACTCACACTGAGGATGTTGCTGAAGATCCTTCAGTGAGCGGAGTAAATGTACTCAGTGGGCTGTCTCGCATCTAAACTCCTGTCACCTGTCGACCTGCTTGTTGTGCCGTCTCTTCTTTTTCTCCCATGGCACAGGAGGAACGTAAAGATAATATTTCTAATCATACATAAATCAGCCTCTCCGGTAAAGCTCCAATTTTCACACACAACCCTCACCAGTTACCGAAGCCTCTTCGACCACCAATCAGGTTTAATCATGTTTTCTTTTGGATAAACACTTTACCAAAAGTTGTTCCCCCTGCTTTATCGGCGGTGTATGAATGGGATAAACTAATGCTGATAGGATTAGATACCTGAGTAGTCGGCAGGCTAGAAAAGCTGAAGTCCTTTTACCATTTACTTTCGGAGACGTTTTAATAGTAAGTGCTGACTGTCAATGACTGTCCTGTGTGTGTTTGAAGAAAAAAAAATGCAAGTAAAGGCCTCTTATTGAATCCTCATATATTTATGAGACTCACAGATTCAAAGCCAGGTGTAGCCCTTGTGCCCTGTGTTAGATGAGAAGAGGGGAAGGTGGCGGTGTTCACGCCTTCAGAAATCCCATGCCTCACAACTCTCAGCCAGACGAACGTGCCCTTCAGACATCCTCTACACATGTTTACAGCTTCACACGCACAGACAAACACAACACGCCAACTGTGATCGCCGCTGTTCAAGCTGGTGACCAGTAAATGACGAGGGAATCTCAAGAGCACCGTCTGCTCCTCCTCATACTGATGAGGTCCAATCAGAAAAATGGAGACAGGCTGAGCTAATGGACAGAAAGTCATCCTCTAATGCAGATCAGATGCTGTGAGTGACAGTACATCCAAGCAAGAGAGGGGGAACAAAGAATGAGATGAAGCTCTGTCAAACTGCGAGACACTTGCTGTCAATCATTCAATCACTGATAATCATCTCTGACAAGGAAACAGCTGATCACATCTGACTCTTTGTTTTAAACACAGAATCAAATGTATTTTTACATTTCTCATCTGCATTGCCTTCTAATTTCTTCATCTTCAATCTCAAGTTCATCGACTTTATAGAGCCAAATTGTGCTCCGCCTTCCAATCTTCCCGTCTTTGTCCTCCTTCCCCTCGTCCCTGCGGGCATTTCTAAATGAAATGTGTTTACAGAGAAGAGGGGAGAGGGAGGGGAGCGGGAGGGTGAGAGTACCAAGGGAGAGGTGAGCGGGGCTTATTTTAATTAACGATCGGCCGGCCCTCGCTAGATTCGGTCAGCGATTAAAACTCGTTAGGATTGACTCAGGCGTCCAGGCCTATTGAACTACGGTCTCCGAGCAGCCTGAGAGTCAAAGGAAGGAGGAAAGAGACGAAGGATGGAGGAAGAGGAGGGGGGGTTCAGGGTGGGCCACTGGAAAACGAGAATAAGGTGGTAGGTGGAGAAGATAAAGAGGAGCACATGGAGGCAGAGGCGGGATGAATCAGGACACAGCAGACACTCTGTTACAGAAAAAAATATATATGATATTATTATATAAACTGATTTGTGAGAGTGGAGACAGAGTGAGGGGGAGGAGTGTGATAGAGTTGGAGAGAAAGAGAGAACGGGAGTGCAGCTTAAGTGGGGACTGTCAGTCAGATTATTTAGAAATAAAGCGGGGACGTTAGACAGAGAGAGAGAGAGAGAAGGATGGATGGGCAATTATTAAAAGTTCTTCTTTTCCACAGGCAAACATCCAATCCACTTTACCTGAGGAGGCATGCATTTGAATGTCAAAAAGAACTCAGGTCCCAGGTGGGCAGCTTCCATATTATTAAAAGGACCACACTGATGGATGGGAGATGGCATTTGGGGCTCAAGCTTCTGCAACAAGGGAAATAACGCCTACAGACTTCCAAAGAGCAGAGCTGGTATTTGTGACGTGCAAATAAAACACTGTCTGCAATAAACTAAAGATTTTTAAAATGTTAACTGGGGAGCTGGTGGTCTAGTGTTTAGTTCACCTTCTCCATGTATGGAGTCTAAAGCCTTCAAAGCAGCCCGAGTGTAAAGCCAACCTGTGGCATCTTTGTGACAAGTCATTCTCCACTCTCTCTTACTTTGAGATTTCAGACTCTACTGTCCCTTCTCTAATAAAAGGTATAAAAAGCTTGAAAATATGTTCATTTGCCAAAAAGGGGCTCTATAGCTTACAGTGATATCTGAACATACAACAGTGTGACTTTTAATAGGCTTTATATTCATGCTGTTCGACTTTCCATCCTGGAGCATGCACAGAGCACAGAGACCATTTTTGGTTAGATTGATGAGAATAAATTCCAGCATAATCTAGATGTGTTTGTTCAAATCCAAGAAATTCCATGTGATTTCAACAATACTACATTTTTTGAAAGTCCAGTTTTAGTCAAACAAACATGATAAATCCACTCTTCCTAACTCCATGTATTTGTACTGGGTAACAGACTCCATTCACAAAGTCACTCTCAAAACTTGAAATATTACAAAATGCAAATGCATTTTTAAACACACATCGTGGATATGCAGGAGTTGGCGAGGAAAGATTTTTCACTGTTTTGTGTTCTTCTTGTTCTTCCGTCTTACTCAGCTTGATTCCCAGTTTGCAACCTTCTCCTTCCACGTGACCATCCACAGAGTGTAGTCTCATGGTTCCTCCCACACAACAGCATTTTGACTGAACATGCTTCATATTTGTGATTTAAAAATCAGATCAGGGAAGTTTACATCCATCTTTACCCCACAATACTGTACATGAAAATCTTTAAGACAACTATAAAATTGGGACTTTACTTACTTCCATCTGAGGAGAAAAATCAGCCCAATATAACCTTGATTCTCTTTTCATCCGCTTTACCCTGCATCTGTCCTTCCTTTGCATCTTTCCTTCCTTTGCATCTTTCCTTCCTTCCTTTCTTCTCACCTTCTCCCTCTCTCAATGATGCCACTGGTGTGACAGACAAGCCTAAGTGGACCACTCCAAGCGTTCCTCCATGAAGGAAACCAGTCATTTCACATCAGCAGTTCCTGCAGCTCAAGGAGAAACGTTGAATCCCAGAGAGGATCCCTGATGAGGCAACTTGTGTCACGCATGTCCCCGCACATCACATGACACATTACATCATCACTTTTAATGATTGCCAATGGCAGCAACCATACAGTTCTACAGTTCAAACTGTCATGCCATGAAGGTGACTCCAGCTTAACTCCTCTGACAGGCTCAATTAAGGATCTGCTATCTGGGATTGATCTATGATTTATTTATTTATTTCTATGATTATGGGAGGCTTTTACATCATTTATAGGCTCCTTTCTTCACTTTGAGCCGAGAAGGCTCAAACATAACAAAAGATTATTGGCAGACTGGCTGTGCAACGATATCAATGATTTGGCCTGATAACATTTTGGACCCCAAGTGAGGGGAAGGGATTATTATGACAGGCTGGAGATAATAGCTGAATATTCATAAGAGGAACCATTTTCTGTGTGTGTGTGTGTGTGTGTGTGTGTGTGTGTGTGTGTGTGTGTGTGTGTGTGTGTGTGTGTGTGTGTGTGTGAGAGAGAGAGAGAGAGAGTAGGTGATCTGAATCCTCTTGAGTGTGACTTGTGAGGTGGAAGTGGAGATTACTGCACCACGCTTCTATAATTACCTCTCGTCTCTCAGCTGCTGCTCTAAAACACAACAGGGAATGCCAGGCGACCAAACGTACGCACACACACACACACACACACACGCAAACACACACACACACACACACAGAAGGTGCACTTTAACTCAATGAAGCAGCCGGAGAGAGAGAGAGTTATTTCTAGAGGGTTACTTTTCAGTGGTGTTGTGATTGGAGACCACCCACACTACCTTTAAGCAACACAGGTCACACTCACACTCTTTCTCTCTCTCTCTCTCTCTCTCTCTCTCTCTCTCACCTGCACACACAGGTTGTTGTTAGCAAGAAGAATGACTCACCTGTAGCTGCCCTTCCCACACAAAACCCCTCTTAAGAATTCTTTTTTTACAAGTCAAAATCTCACTTCAGGCGTATTCTTTCATTTTAATTTTGATTGTGCTGAATATTCCTTTTTTTATCCCCCCCCCCACACACACACACACAGAGTTTATAACAGGATACTTTGCGGTCAGCTGCCTTGGTCCATTATTAAAAAAATCATAAACAGAGTAGAAGCATTATTTCTTAACGGCATCCCATCCTAAATACGCTGACCTTTATTGCTAGGAGCCGGCCTCAATAACCACGCCATAACTATGAGGGCTGAGTATGTTTTCAAGTTGACAACGTCTTTAAAATTATGAATTAACAGCGCGACTCGCAGCTTTCAGGAAGTCATTAAAAACTATGCAAGGAGTAAATTGCTCCGCCACACTGAGTGGCTTGGACCCTCTCCTGTCCCCTCCTTTCTCTTCCCTTACTCAACTTTTGATGAAACCATTTGACTGCCAGCAGAGAGTTACAAACAGGGGCAGTAATGAGAAACTGGACTGTAATAGTGGAGGAGACACAAAAGGAGAAGAAAGAGGTGATGTATGGTTGTCACGATACCATTTACGATAACTTTGGTTCAATAATAGTCAAATTTAAAGATTAAGGACACCAGTATCGATATCATGGCCACAAAAATAAAAGTCATAGGCATCCAAATTCAAGAAAGGTCTTCTTTTTAATCCCCCAAAATGGAAATTCCCGAGCAAACTGTTCAGTACAGGAAGTCTCACCTCTCTGCAGCTTTTAGTTAAAAATATTACTGATGATCAACATGTTCAGAAAACGTAGATACTTTTGGATATTGATTATTACAATAGCGGAGATTGTAACATTTTGAAAGATGTGAAAGGTAACATTTGTGACACTCCTGGGGCGCAGGTGGCCTAGTGGCGAGCGCCCCAATAACAGAGGCAATGGTCCAACCCTGATAATGCTTCAGGATTTTGACAGTCTTTACATTTGCATTACAGAAAGTTTCACCAAATTCACTGCCACATTACCATGCATAATATATCATATTATCAGGTGTGTATTTCAAATTAATCTGCAATTCATTACTAAGCAAGTAGTGGATTTGAAAGAAGGAAAAGACACTCGGAGGAAAGCCGGCAGGAGAAAAAGACAGTCAAGCTGCTCGAGTGTGTTGTGAAGTGTCTGCAAAGCTCTGCAAAGCTCCGTGTTTGTCCAAGCATGACGCTCAGCTCACTGAGTGGGTTGGTCGACATGACTTACAATACCTACGTTAAAGCCTCGTGGAGGTTTAGGAATTCAGCAGAAGAAATTCTACTTCTGTTTTTTCAAAATTTTCACAACGGACTCTTGAAAAAGTGAGCTGCTTCTTAACTCGCCCACACACACACCTACACACACAAATGCCCACAAACACCCCTTTAGAGTTTCATATATTGATACTGTTAAGTTGTGGCGTTGAGGTTACATGAGTGGTATGAAGAGTACCACAGTCCAATGTGGTGGGTTTAGCGTATGCGGGCCAGCTCAGGCATGACGGTCAGTTCACAGAGTGGGCAGGTTGACTTTACATACACTACCTTTATCAACGCCTGATAGAGGTTTTGGAATACAGGAGAAGAAATTATTTTTACATTCAACGACATACTATTTGAAAAAAAAAAAAAAAATGAAAAAAAGTGAAGCTGCTGCTTCTTCACTCACCCACACGCTCTCATACCTCCACACAAAAATATTCCCTGATAAACCCTGGCAGCAGATACCCACATGCTCAGCACACATGATTTTACTGAGACAATCTTTTCTTAATTTAGGATGCATTAAATTTGTGACAAAGCGATGCTGCTAATGCGTGGACGACTGCAAATGAGATTACACTGTCCCAGTCGAGCCTGAGGCACACAGCTGCCTGGACAGGCCCACTTTCCTTCTGCAGGCCTGAGAAGTGTTCAGGCATAAAGAAGAGCATTTTGTTTAAGCAGCTGGCGCTTAACAGGCAAATGGTGCTCACATAAGCAGGGGGAGCTGCAAGCTCGAATGTGACAATGGGAGGCTGTGGTGACAGGAAAACACCTCAAGAGAGTGCTGAGCCCACAAAGTAGCACAGACAGAGCGCAGGTATGTGCAGGCATGCACCTCAATGAACTGCTTCATTATGCCTAAAACCGTGTTATCTGCACTGATAAAGGAAAGATATATCATATGCTCATAATGCACACAGGAAAGTGCATTATAGCTGAGTTTATTTCAACCACACCACAGAGAATCATCACAACCAAATTAAGCACACCGTTAAGCAGTTTGAAAATGGCAGTGGCCACATAAGTCTCAATCTGATGTCTGCATCCCTTAGCAGAGAAAACCAGCCGTTTGTAAACTACAGACCTCGGCTGATAAAACTCACAGAGAGATGTCTGTTGAAAAAAGAGACAGTTCAAGCCAAAATACACTGAGCATCACTATTTGGACATCAGACAGGTGTCTTTCAAAACTGCAAGAAGCTCTTATCCACAAAAACTCAATATAGCAACAATAAGGTGGTCTCCCAAAGCTGAGCCAGGTCTGCATCTTCACATCTATTTTGTTACTGATAGAAAACCATTTATCAAAATCATGCATCATATTTTGCAATCACATGCAACTTTAAGATTCATTATGTGCATTATTATTATGTTTTTATTTTTTGTACTGTTTCCCCTTGTAAACCTGAAATATATAAGTAAAAAAAATGCTACTTTAGTGGAATATAAGACAATACCGGAAGAAAACTAGAACGCGTTGTTACAATGGAGGTGAAAATTAAAGTCTGCAAACTTATATTAAAACTTAAGATAGTGTGACAAAATAAACTTACAATGTAGGTTACATAAAAAGCATATTCATGTATTTTTGGCTGGATAACGACATTAACGTTATAGCTTGAAGTTAAGTGGACCGAGCTCATTTCTGATAACCAGCTGCACATAATGAATCTTTTTTTTAGTTCTGCATGCAACATCACAACATCCAACCGGTGTTTCAGCCGGTGTACTCACCGGTGAGCTGGTCATAGGATCCGTCCAGCTCTCTGGAGTCAGACAAGCTTTGGTCACGGTTTTTCGCCTTCATTTTCCCCTCGTACGCCGGAATGTGGAACAGCTGAAAATGTTTGCTTTTGATTTTGTTTGTGGAAAAATATGAGTAGCGCTGGTGTTCGCCTTCACGGGGGACGGCTACAGGTAGAGCACCGTTAATAAGTCATTATAGGTAAGTCGTGAATTCAAACAGATAGCCATTTACAGTAAGTTATTTCCCGGGTCTGTTTCTGTGTGCGCTCTCGGCATCCAGGAGCGGAGTGAGCCACGCGCGCTTCTTCTTGGTTTCCACTCTCCCTCACATGGGCTGGCACGCGCGCACGCACGCACTGAAACTCACGCATACTCTCACAGAAACTTAGAACTTGATGTTTTTAATAATGGGTTTGCAAATAAATAATGTACTCTGATTTGGTACTATGTTTCCTATAGCGAGAATAATGTTGGCTTTGATGCTGCAGAAAAAATGTTGTTTATTAACCTATGCTGGTATAAAAGCCATTTAATATTTAATTGAATTAATAGAAACAGAAGGATAAAAATATCCCTGTAGGCTCCAAAGTATTTTCCATACATTTGGTTTGATTATGAAAAATTTTAATATGCCCGTGGGGAGTTCCCCCTAGTGGCATAAAGCCATGATTGCCTCGAATACGTTGCCTGTGTCTGTGAGGATAATCTACTTTAGTCCAGAAATTAAATGTTGGAAGTTTAATTTAACACATTCTTATAATTATCTCTTTGCTGTCTGAATTTGAATCACAACACTGCTTGTCATCTTCCAACAATATTTATTATTTATTTGGATTAGTCCCCTCTGTGCTGGATGATGAAAATTCCTGTTTTTTCCTCCCCTCATTTTCAACACGTTATCAGCAAAATATCTGCCTCCATTCATGCAAAACCTCACTCACCCAGTTACCCATCAGCCACATTCCTCTCTGCCATTAATATCACCCTCACATCCTCTCCTAATGTTCTCCACTGAGTCAGAGCTGTGTCGGGTGCGTACAGAGACATCAGCAGGAGCAACAAGGAGCTCAGTGCTGCTGCTGCCAGGCAGAGGTTCTGACTATATCTGATCTATAAATACTTGCTGGTTGTGGGAAGCCTTGTGCCTATCTCTTTTTCGTCTTCACTGCATTCCATCACCATGTTTTCGCCTCAGTCGCCTGCTAACAGTGACATTTGGTCAGAATCTGTCAAGCAATCTGTCTTTGATACCATTTTTTTTAATACATTGTGCCAGGGTTCACATCAATGGACTCTACATCTCTCTATCCATCCAGTTGTTTATTTCTGACAATCGGGATGTTTTTCAGTCTGTTGCTGGACATTCAAGATACAACTTGATGAGTGTCGATCATGATCTCTGCTGAATAAAGGCTGAAAACTAAAACTGAAACGCAGCTTCAGGTATGCTTGGTGATTCCTATATACTTTGTTCACTATACTCCTCATTTAACCTGATACTTCAGTCAACCTATGAAACTCGTGCCACTACAAGGTTGGCCATAAGACCTTATCTTCAGATGGGGCTGAATTAAGTGTCATATCTGTCACTGAAATGATCATTGAAGCATGCATTTGTGTCATGTAGCAGTCTTGTAATGCCTACATGCAAATGCACATTGCATGTAGCCCCTGACCTGTCTAACATTACGTGAGCATACAGTCATAGATAACTGTTCAGGAAGAGTGCATTGTGGGTGGTTTGGCATCTAACATAAGAATGGTTGTTTTCTTAATTCATTTAAAAAAAAAGGTTTCAGAAATATATTTTTATTTGTATATAGCTGTTGTTGAAAGTTAGTTGTGTCTTCTTCCACAGTGAGCAGGGGTCAGCTGTGGGGTCGTGGTTATTACAAAGGGCCCTCTGGATGCTTCAAATTAAAGACTTCTGGGATCATAAGGCAGGCTCTGAACCTGAACATTACAGCTCTCCTTTTCTTTCTTACAAAAAGTAATTCTGTAACTTTCGTGTGTTTCACCAAGTGTGACCCCGTTTATGTCAAGACTGTTGGAAACGTCTGTGCCTTTGTCCCTGCTTGTAACATTTACTTGGTTGAAAATACCTAAACATTTCACGCAACATGTAATGAAAGGGATCGAATTAAGCAAAATGCACCTTATTGCACATTGCTAGGTAGAACAAAAGAACAAAATCTGACCTTAAAAAAACTCCAGCAGTGTGATATTTCAAAGAATAGTTTCTTTGAAACATGATTCAGCACTTTGGCTGTTAAAAGGTGTGATTAGATTTTATTATTTCTGATTTTATGCATTGTAAGTGACATGTGGTGAAGCTGGCAACAGCTGCCGATCCCTACAAGTGACGAGAGTGAATCACCCATCAATCATCTGATTGTCAACTGATTTTGGTCATTATACATAACAGTTAGAATTTGCTTGTTGTGTGTGTTTGCCTTTTCAACTGGCAGGCTAAAGGACACGAAGGTCTGATTGGTTATAAAGACTCCTACTGGGTGAAAATGACTGGGTTTGTTTGCAAGTGTTACTGACACATTTAGTAGCAACATTAATAACGTTGGCTGATACAAAGTCTGTTTGGTCAAATACCTGAAAATTACTTAACACAGATCAACAGGCATTTTTTAAAAGAAGGTTTTGTAAGCACATAGATTTGCGTCAAATGATTTTCAGGTAGGAGACAAAAGGCAACGCCAAATAATCGCAAAGCCAGAGGAGTAGAGGAAAACATCTGTGCGAATAAAATATTTTTTAGTAACAAGATATTACATGCTATATGACACTTACCTGGATTTGGCTCTTCACAAATCATTTTCCCATTGCCTGATCCTACTCAGTGTGATTAGCAAGCTAAAATATGTGTCTGTAGCTTCAGGCAGCATGATCACATTAACTGTTAAGAGTGGTTATTCCGTTAGCATTAAATAGGGAAATGTTGGTAAAGACAGGTGTCTCAGTTTTTGCAAACTTCTTACATACAGAGGATTTTTAAACACAAAAAATCCTGATGCTCTAATCTCAAAAGGAATGTACTGGAAGACGTTGGTTTGGCTCAGTCGGAATAGAGGTGCTTCATATACACAGCTTTCAACACGCGAGTTGCTGCTGCCGTTTGGTAGCATGCCATCTCCCATTCTCTCTGCCCTACATTTCGATAAAGGCAAAACACAAGAGTAATGTGTATTTTTAAAAAAGGTCCCCACTGCTGTGGGGCTTTTTCTTTCTGTTTTTGACATCACAACCTATTTTCACATATACACCCCTGAAAATTCCTGAAAATTCCAGGTAGACCGCTCCAAAAATCTCTTTTACTTGTTTTTTTTCACACATTCACCTCACAAGGTGTCAATAGAACGGCGCATAAGTGTGGGGCGAAGCTACAGAGTCCGCTATACGGCGCTATAATTAACATTTTTGCCCCCATATCGATTCTACGTGTAGTTCGACGCCATCACGATATCAAATCACTCAACAGAGAATAACATACTGGAGAACAGACCACATAGTGAAGCGGTTTCTTTTCATGAATAAAAATTGTCCCAGACTCATGGATACAGTCTATAGTCGTTAAGCAGTCGCAGGATATCACCAACCCCTCCCATTTGTTTGAGTATTTGCTGCGTCCACACATAGGTTCACCCTGAGCGGTCATTCAACAGAGCAGCCTCATATGCTACTTGAAGTATAGAAACGGACAGAGTTTGTTTATCTGAAATCATCCATACTTTGATTGAAAAGTTTGAATAAAAGGCACAAGAAAAACATTGGGAGAGAGGTGACTTACGGTTATGAGGAGTTGGACGTCCCCCCGCTAAGCCTCATTTGAACACTGCGTGCTTTAAATGCACAGAGGAAGGCCCACAATAACCAGAAGAGCTGCTTTTTCTGCAATCTAATACCAACAAAATATTTCACAGATACAGACAATTGGATAATGATTGGATTTCTGTGTGTGGTAAATGAACAGAGACAAGAAGCAGTGGATTCTTAATGAAGGCGAGGAGGAGTGAAACAATGACGGATAGAGGGGGAGAAGGGGGATCGATTCATGGTGAGTTAGAGGGGATTTAGTGAGTCAGGGCCAAAATAGAGAGAATCTGCGAGTCATTGTTGAGGAGGCTGTGTGAGACGGTTAGTCATGAGGTCGGGACTTATAGACAAACCAAGACGTGGACATACACACTTGGTTGATGTGCAGTGACCCTGAGACAACCTTGTTGTATCCTACAACAGAGCAGCAGATACCGGGCATGATGCCAGCCGGCTACGGAGGTCTGCTGTTGTTTGGTTAGGGAGATGTTGTTTGCATCCATATTTTTAAAAGCGGAATATATTAAGGACACAAGAAGGGTCTTTTCATGGTTCTGATGCTTTAAATTAATTCCCACAGATTGGTGTCTGTGTTTGTTTATTTCTCATTGATTAAGATGTCGCATTAAATCTTTGTGTTCTTATTTTTTGACAGTTTGAGTCCATGATCCGTCTAAGCATTGACATGACAGAAATCATCTCTCTGGACAAAACATTTTGCAAGTTAAAGTTAGCTTTTTTTTTTATTTCATAACTTAAAATAAACTTGGAAGTGTGCATGCACCATTTTAAGTAGGAAATCTTAATACCATGGTTGAATTAGCTGTTTAATCCCAGTCTACCCACCATTCCCCAGTTCCTTTTAACAACATTATTCACCCCAACACAGGTTACTTTGTTGGCGTCTGCAAAGGACCGATCAAAGCCCAGAGTTGAAGAAATCGAGGAGAAGAAGAATGGAGGGGGAGGAAAAGTCATCAAACTATTGAGATGCACCGCCTGGCTCTCACTGCAACCCCAAGGTGAGTCCCCTGTCCTTGGCAGCTCTCTCTTGAGCCAAACTGTATGCTGAATATTAATGGCACAAAACTCTGGGATTCCCAAACTGAGGTGCGTACATAAATCATAGCCGCTGTGATGCCAACCAGAATCAAATAATTTAAAATCTGCTCTGCAAATAAAAGCAATGCTGATTTTTTTTTTTTTTTTTTTCAATCCGTTGTCTTCCCTCAAACTGCATGTTCTATATTTGCAGTTGGTGAGATCATTGGAGAGGAGGGTTAAGTTTCTCTGCCAGAACAATTTGTCGCCTCAGCAAAAAAGTTTGAAAAAAAGGGATTAACTTGGAAACTGATGGTATTTTGAAGCCTTGAGCTGCCCAAAGTTATGAAAAAAAAAACTTTTCCTTAAGCGTTACTGAAAAGCACCTCAGACATTCAAGTGACACCTCATTTTATTATTCCCTGTGGCCCACATTGACCTCCAGCTCAGATCTGTCAGCTGTGCCTCAGTCACACTGCCAATACTGCCTGAGTGACTGATTGATGATGTCCAGTGAGACATCGAGACATACAGAATTACCAAAACATGAACATTAGGAGAAGAAGAAATGATCCATGCTCTTGTCAGTCATAAACAATAGCGGATGTAATATCAAGTTCACTTAGTATACAACACGTAAAACGTGGTCCATAATTATATCTCAAAACAGAGCCTCTCAAATATTTAATACTGCAAGAAAATCATCAAGTGATACATTATAATATCACATAAACAGAAGACTACAAAATTCTCCTTAAAAGCCGTACATGTACTAGAACCTTAGACTTTATAAAAAATGGACGTTGTCTTTTTGACGTCATCCTCTGGTTAATGAGCAGGAATTTTGAAGCCCCAACCACGGCGGTTGTCACATTGAAAACGTAAGCTGGTAACAGGCCAAGACGAGAACTGAGGCAGGCCTTAAACTTCCTCACAAACAGACACAACACCCCCTGCCTCCGTAAATTGCATCTCAACAGATCACCTGTCCATCAGTCTGTTTAATCTTGGCGTACAGATCGGGGAGCTGACAGTGATTTCCTGGTCTGTTTGGATGGAGTCGATCCTCCAAGCATGATCAATTCTGGGTCTCCGGTGTTTGCAGACTTTCTGACAACTAGTGTTGTGCTTCATGTACTAATGTTATGTAGTTGCTTTTTCACATCGAGTAACAAGTGCTTTTACATTCTGTTATTGTAACAGTGATACAAGATGAGATACTGTGAATACTAGAGAAGTTACTCTCAACACTGCTCATGTTGCAAAAACGGGGAGAAAAACAAGCAATAGCAATGAAGATGGAGGGTCAAAAATAGAGAACCAAAAATACATGTTTTCAGAACTACCTTTTTAAAACATTGAATGTAAAAAAAAATAATACTATTGAAGTGGTTAATACTTTGTGGGATTATATAAGAAATGTGTAATCCCACAAAAATACTGCAGTTTATACTTAGACAATGACAGGCAGATGATTACTGCATAGCCCTTAATGTGCACTGTGCAGAGACTTAGAATTCAAAATCCACTTTTATGCTCTGTCAGCGTCAATCATAAAAGGTTTTGATTGTTTTGAGCTTAATCTTGGTAAAGTCATGACACACGGGACAACAACAATTGAGTGCATTTCAATCCTGTTGTGCTCATATCTCCAGGTTCCTCGTTCTAGGAAAACACATTACCTCAGTTGAGCACACAATTTTCTCCTCTATTTTACATATTTCTTTTAATTCAAACCTGAAGTCACCATAATCTGATGGCCAAAGTGTCTTTAAAGACCGTAACTTTCATGTATGGTTTTAAAAATGACGTCTGCGGAAAAAAAAGGTATCATCTCAATGTTCAAACATTCATAGAGTGATTTTGAGCCCACCCTTCTCCCTTTTACCTTCCAACTATTTGTTCCCATCTCAACTGCTCTCAGATTATTCTGTTTTTATCAAACTCGCTGCAGCGTTAATCCAAACAGACTTTCCGCATTTGTTCTGTCCCCATTGTACTCTGAGTCTTTCATCTCACTCTCTGTATGTTTCCGAAGCCCCATCCCATCTCTAAGCTGTAAATATGTGATGACGACAGTCAGGACAGGACGGCTGCGTGACCTTCGGAAAAACATAAATGGATCCCCTCTCCATGTCTGTCAGATTTGTTTTGTTTCCTACATTCACTATGGACAGTAATTGATTTTATTTTGTTACTTGTGCTGTCTCGGGAAAAGGAGGATAACGTAACCTCCGACCCCAAGGTATGCCTGCTGTCTCTGCGAGCATTTAAAACCCTGTGATAGTTTCTGACAGATGTCAGCAGGGTCGCTGCTGCATACGTCACCTCTTGCCTGAGGGATGTCATCCTCAGAGACATAGCAGCATACAGGCGCAGAATCATGCCAAAACTTGATTGTCATGTGGGTAGTGAGTTTGTGACAGTGTGGGCGTCTTTCTGCCTCACTCTAATGTATACAGCTTGTGTTTTAGGTCTTGTACCCCCCATAGAGAGCAGCTGAATAATGTTGCATGTCTTTATGTTTACTGGCCTGGAGGAACGAACACCATGCAGAATAAAAAATAAAAAAAACCCTGTATGAATTACTCATGAGTATAAAGTGCATGCTTTCTTTTGCTCTCTCGTTCATGTTCTTCACTCTTCATTTCCTCTCTCTCTTTTTTTGCCCCCCTTCTTGCCACCTACTTTATTCCTGTCGTGTGTCCTTGTGGAGTCCGTCCCAGACGTGATCTGACTGTCCAGACAGTTCGAGCTGCTTCTATGGAAAGGTAGACAAACACACAGGTTTAATCTGGAGCGTACAGGAAGGTGCCCTCTGTGATGGTTAATCAACAGAAAATTGGTGTTTACGCAAATATTCCATCTGCTATGTGTCACATAACTTATTCAGATATAGTGTGGCAGGATAAAACTCAAAGTGGGTTCAGTGGGCTATAATTTATAAGCCTCCATATATCAGTAAGTTTATAAAAGCTTTTCGCTGTGACATAAAAGTGACTGCTGTTGTGTTATTGCCTCTTCATCATGCCTTGCAACACTGTCTCCTAAAAATTAAGTTTATAAACCGTGGGATGTTTTGGCCAAATACAGTCTGTTTTAGAGGATAGCGAAATGCAGCCTGGATTATGTTCAATGCATTGTTTTTAGAGCGCAGTCACGTTGTTTTACGAAGCCCAGGACTGTGACACTGGAGACAGAGCTCTGCATGTTTCTCTCAGGTTTACAGTACTTTGGTTGTTAAACTCGTCGTGTTTTTCTCTCTCTGACCTCGAGTAAGTGCTTCAAGTTGCTTAAAACATTCCCATTAAAGGCAGTTCTTTTGGCTGCTAATAGCAGGAACTGTAGTTTAAGAAATTATACAACCATATTTGTTCTCATTTTCGATTACTTAGCAGAATTTAAAAAGGTTTCTCATTACGCAAACTGACCCTGATATAAAAGCCGGTCGTGTGAGATTTCTGAGGGTCTTAACATTAAAATGTTCCTCTTTATTGATTCACCATTTGAATTTAGAGTTTGGTGTCCATGCTAGGACAAGAAGGGGAAGGCAACATGTCTAAAGTGGGTTGTAATCAGTGACGTTTTCTGCCAAATGAATATAAAGCAGTCACATCCTTTGACAGGCATTAAGTTTCCCTGCAGGACTGAACGTCTGGGTGACATCCTCAGTGTTTGTGCGTGTTGATTCATGGATTCCAGGTCTACGTGTATGTACTGTAGCATGTCCAATAACTTTCCCTCTGGGGATTCATAAAGTATGTCTTCTTCTGAAATACTTTTTTAGGGGGGAAAGAGCCTCCTGTTCAAAAGTCACACATGAAAATAAATAGTTACACATGTGCATTTACACATGCATCCCTACAAAGTGATGACAAAGCAGATGTTAAGTGGACCAAGGCCACAAACCTTTCATTGATTTGCTTGTTGTATACCAGATTGCATTGGACTCAATTCGGTAATTCGTGCAGACAGCATATCAGACTTTAATGCTAATATATATGACTGGAAAGATTATACCTTCTGTATTAACCATTAAAAGGGCTATAAGAGTAGATATTGAAAGTGATCGTTCAACATTTGGTTCTTAGAAATGCGCTGAGAGGCAACACCACTGCCCTTGTTCCTGTGGCTTTGTAGATGTGTGTGTGTGTGTGTGTGTGTAACTCCATCAGGGAAATGCAACCTGAGCGTGTTTATTGAAGCAGCGACAGCAACCAAGCGCGCAGAATGCAGTTTAAGATGCACATGTGCCCATGAAAGCCAATATCATTTACACACAGATGAAGAGCAGGGATTAAGTCCAGAGACCTTTTTTCCCAGACATCCATACATCTCAACCTGTCATCACATCCCTATCTCAATCTGTTATCTATTTAATATCCTTTCACAACTGTCTCATTATCGCTTCCCTATCCCTGATGTGTCATTGATCTGTCAGTTTAATGAATCGTCATAACTTTCCATAAACAGTCCTCGTTTCTCATCTGCACGCCGTCAGTGCAAACAGCCTAAATGTGTTGGACAAACACTTACAATAACAAATGGTCCTGGGTTTGGTGAGGACAGCTAAATGGCCATCCGTGAGGGGGGAAAGACCATAAAATCCCCCGTTGATAGATCACTGGGGTGTGCTTTGGCGAAGCAGGCGCACAGGTTTACAGGCTATAGAGTTGGAGAAAAAAAAGCAGCCCCAGAGATGGATGGAGAGAAGAGGCTGGTGGGCAGATGCAGGATATGATGGAGAGAGTAAACAGGAAAAGTGCCGATGTGCAGCGCAGACAGATAGATGGAGTCTGGCAGGCCGGAAACTGCCCCGAATGTGTTGAGCCATTACTGTCACCACAGGCTTGTCATCATTGTGCAAAAAAAAGTGTTATTATTGATATTATTTTCAAAGACACAAACTTCTTTCTTACATGTTTTGGCAAAGCAGAGCGCCCCTCATTGGATAATTACAGGTCGGCATAATTATGGGCACCTAATCAGGACCTACCTTACTTCATGTGGTGTTCAGTGTGCTACTGCATGCGTCTGTGGTTGTTCCGTTTTCTGGTTACCTTGAATTTTCAGAGTGTCTGTGCATCCTGTGCTTGTCACTTATTAAATGTTTCACAGTGTTTACGTTTTTTATGTATTCTATAAAACACTCTGCCACCACGAGCTCGCTATCAATGCAACAATTACAAAAGATGGCGTTGAGGCTAGCGAGAAATCATGGGAGTTTTCTCTGCTACGCCCCCCTCCCCCCAATTTTGCAGTCAATTTGTATCTTGTAACAAAAATGCAATGAAAAAGGGAGAGGACTGTATCTATGTGTGAGTGCATCGTTCATTAAATGATGTCTCATTCTTTTTTTTTTTGTTTTTTTTTTTTTACCAGACATGCTGCTCGGTTTGTCAGTAAGCATCTGGAACAAACTTTACTTCAGAAGTCACACTTTTGAAAAAAATGTGGTGAACGAGAGGAGCACTGCTGTGGTTTTGGCTCCTTTTCATTCCACTTGTCTCTATTGTGGGAGACAGAAGCAGCAGCAGCAGGCAACTGAATTAGCACTACATGGAGTGATGGTTTCCTCTCTCATTGTGCTCTTAAGAGCTTCTCTCTTTTTATCAGGATGCACTTTACAACACTGCCTACTCTTCTCTTGTAAAGCTCGTTGTCAATCTAATTACTGTGACCATCTGAAAAGTGGCTGTGTGATCTGTGCACTGTGATAGCAGTGGAGAATGAGTGAGATGAATGGGCTCTGAAGAAATTAGATTTGAGTGAATAAAATATTAGATAAGTCGAACTGAAGAAGCTGCACGGAGACTTTTATTAACGGTCAGAACATTTTTCCACTAAGTGTCAAATCCAGCGACACAGATAATGTTTTTTGAGAGCAGTTTTTGAAATGCATTGTATCCAATCACGTCATGGTTTCGCTGTGTATATGTGTGTGTGTGTGTGTGTCTGTGTTTGTGTGTCCTAGGGGTGTTGAATAAGTAATGCAGAGGCGCCTAATGAAAGATAATGTCTAGTTAATGATCTGTCAAAATGAAGTGTTTTCTCATTGAGGAAAGGATCATCCCATGCTTTAATTTCCACCCTGTGACTCATACTGGAGGATATTGCTTCTTTGCACACAAAGTACGCATGCACACACATTCGTGCATACAGCACACATATACGAACACAGACACACACAAACAGCAGCATTTCACAAAGGCATTTAAATGCAGAGTGCATTATTCTCAGGAAGGCTGATTCGGGTTCCAGTCAGTGTGCTGGTTTGTTTGTTTACTGACGAGCGCCGATGCGTCTCATCAACCACTTGAGCTGCCTGCGGATTAACAGAGGAGATGGAACAAGAGCACAACAGCAGAGCCACCCATAAAATGGCCATCTAGCAGCTATGGAGAGAAGATTAGCCTCTGCCTTATTCACCACACATGATAGTCAGGAAGAGCTGGTTTACTGCTCATCTTGGTGACAGCCCTCCTCCTCAGTGAGGTCAAACCCTGCAGAATAATTATAAAGACTTGTGGTGTGAAAAGTGGTGTGTTGAAAGTAGCGGTGAGATGCTGTATAAAGACGTGGCTTAAACTCTTGTAAATATAGA
Organism: Symphodus melops; assembly: GCF_947650265.1. NCBI lineage: Eukaryota > Metazoa > Chordata > Actinopteri > Labriformes > Labridae > Symphodus > Symphodus melops. Next base: position 21,155,668 of record NC_136705.1, read on the forward strand.
AAGCGACCAGGCAGCAGTGGTTGGAGCGAAAGTTAAATTAAGGGACGACTCACATGTGCACAAACACACACACACACACACACACACACACACACACACACACACACACATGTCCTTGGTTCAAGCTGAGATGTGCTGGCAGATAAGTATGAAGGAGACACACTGAAATGCACACAAACAAACACACACACACACACACACACAGAGCTCCTCGCAGGGGAAAACAATAGCAGATAAAGAGGTCAGACGTAAGTCAGGGTGCTATTTAATGCCAGAGAGAAGGAAAAAGGAATCTGTTTAAATAAAGGCACCACGTGGGAGGAGAAACGGCTACAAATACAAGAGAGTGGTCCGAGCTTATCTGTTCATGTGTTCATTCTGATGTGAAGTCATAGGATGACATAATCATTACATTGATGATTTTAGACGTCTGATCGAGCTTAAGTGGGTAAACATTGGTAACACTTTCTTGTCATTGGCATTAGTATGTGGTAATGAGGACTTTGCCTCCTTATGACGTGCTTATTAGCACTAAATGTGTTCAGAACTGCACGATTTGAGTTTGTTACATAATAACACATTTATAAGCACCTAAAAGACACTTCTTTTCAGTTTATTGATTCCTCTAAAACAAAAATACAAACTTTAGTTTAGCTGAGCAATTTCTGTTTCAGTTAATTAAAAGATTAAAATTAAAAGAGCTTTGATATCTAAGTAACATTTCTAACAAGAGCCGTGATAGGACGCTTTTGCAAACCTACTATAATTGAATTGAAACATGAGGTTGAAATCCCTGTTTCAAGTCTTCAGTAATGTAAAACAACAGGTAAAGAGATACTCAACACAAAACGAATAAGATGAAAAGGTGTGTAAGAAAAAACTGTTAGTTGGAAAAAATAGGTTAAGGGTCAAAACAGGGCAATGTCAGGAGACAGAGAGAAGATGTATAAAGCATATGAATGGTTTAAAATGAGTTCAAAAACAAAAGGTGTTTAAAGTTTGTTTTTTGGGGGGGGGTTTGTCATAAGAGAAATAAATAGCCCTCATTGTTGGGCTGGTTGACAAACATGCTTCTACTTGACCTCCTGTTTATACCTTAAACAAATCCCTTTCTATACACTTTCACTGCTACTTGGAGAATAAAGTTGGCTTCGTGTATCGACAACAATGGCTCTCGTTACCCTGTTGTAAAGCCGTACTGGATGCTGCATCATTTTGTGTAAAGCCTGCGAGTGGATGCCCATACAGCTTACTGTCTGAGGTTATCTAACCATTACTTCAATCTACAGCCGTACAGCCGTAATCCCCGAAGTCACCCCTGAGACATGCATAAACTACAAACCATCGTTACTCACTAACAGCCACTGAAGCGCACCGCTGACACCTGGTCTGTTAATGCAATACAAATGTAGCACCTTGATAACCTCCTGCACAGTGGAAAACACACAGTCATGCAAGTAAACAGAAAACTCTCCGGGGCATTAACTCATCATGTGTGTCAGTAGTGAATTTAATGTGCTGGATGAGATATACAAAGAAAGACTGAGTGAAAAAAGACGAGGTGTGTTTCTTCTGTTTACAAGCCAAATCACAAACCTTTATTCATATATATATACAAACCAAACTTACCTGTGGTTCATTGATTAAAAGTGTTCTATAATCAATGTGCTTTGTCGTGCATAAAGCCTCATCGTGTGTCATCACACTTAAGACTGGCATTTACTCTAAGTGGTCGATGCGCTAACAAACTAGTGAAGTGTCATGGCTTTAATTTATGCGAGTCGTGTCCCTGATCAGCACGAGGGAATGAAAATAGATTCCCCTTTCATTTCCTTGAATACCAGCAAACTGCTACCCCAAGGCTTCCATCTGTTTGTAAATGCCGGCTGGCAGTGTGTGTGTGTGTGTGTCTGTGTGTATTCTGACTTTTAATGACCTCACAAAAAGGATTCACTTGGGATGTATGGAAGACAATTGCCAAAGTAGGAGACACATTTTTCACATCCCACCCGAACCCTCTGCTTGTTCCATTATATTCTAAAGTAATCTGCTGCTGGAATCAAAGGGAAAAAAGATTTATTGAGACAAGATCGATATGTTTTATGTAAGCTGGCCTTTGTTAGATTGATTGAAATCTCTGAAAATTGCACTGCCAGGTATTTTCTTTTGACTTTTCCAGGAAACGCAGCAGGTCATCAGTATTTAGCTTAACACCACCCTGTGCTGCTTTGGAGGAGCAGTGCCTCTCTAAAGCTGTGTCAGGAAAGCTGCTAGGTTGAAGTACAAACATAGTACCTCATGATGACCACACAGATCTAAAGGCAAGAGAGTAAGGCATGGTCAACATAAAGCATTACTTTCCATTTATTCTCCTTTCAAACACAAGAAGACTTGATGGATTTGATTCCCTCCAGTGTGACAGTTAAATTAAAACAAAGCAAGTGCCAATTGAATAAGTCTGACAAAACTGAGCTGCAACCTCTGGGGTGGAAAATGTAGTCCATGTTAAAAACTGAAAAACTGCAGTTCTTTCACAGGCCACGTGAAGCTGGATCCATTTTAAAATGCCCATCTTCACAGTACAATTATGAAGTATACAGTCTGCTAATTCATAAACTCAATCATCTTGGTAATTTGGTGGCTATATCATTAAATGTGTCAACCATAAGGTAATTCTCCTTTTAGGTCTGTGTAGCTTCTATACATAGAACATGTAAGACATCTCATAGCAGCAGAGCTATATTTGGATTGGAGTCAAGTGAAAGTTGTGAGCTGAAAGGAAATGTGATTAACTAAGGCTGAAGAATACATGTGAACAGAAAACAAGCAATCTGTTCACATGAAGAGTTTGTCAGCTGTTTGTGTTCTGTTGCTGTAATCTGACCTTGGCCAAACATATTCTAAATTAATCCAGAGACTGTTTCACGACTTCCTCATTGAATATTTGCAACAGAACCCCCCCCCCCTTGTGATGTCAAGGTAGCTGTACAAACATGTACCGTAAATTCCGGACTATAAACCGCTACTTTTTTCTCACACTTCGAGCACTGCGGCTTCTACTCCGGTGCGGCTAATGCATGGATTTTTTATGGGGGACAATGAGCTTCTGCCGCAAAAACATTTGACTTCGTCACGTCGGATCTTAATATCAGTCATTTTGCGCTTCATGCACGCACCCTCATCATGGAAAACACACGGAGAAATACATATGATGCAGCTTTCAAGTTAAAGGCGATCGACCTGGCTGTCAAAGAAGCTAATAAAGCTGCTGCACGTTAAGATGACACTGACAGCGACAACAGAGACTGAGGAAGTGAGTAATGAAGTCATTCTGAGGCAGTGAATGGATGGACTTTTTCTTGTGAAATATATTACGGTCATCTTTTTCATCAGCCGTGTTACAGACACCGTCGGCTAGGCTTCGTATTGTAACGGTTCATGTTGTAAAGTCAGTAGTTGATAATGTGTTCATAATTCCGATTATGTGGAGAGTCAGTGAATGCACCAGCGAGAACGTGTTGAGTGGCTGTATGAGAGAACGCTGGGGGAGAGAGTTGGATTGTTACGGCAAGTTATGTGTTGCTCTCTGCTGTAAACGGCGTGGTCACGGCCGACAGTGATCGGGTTATTAAATTATTATTTGAACGCTCTCGTCGTCCTTTAACGTCCGTACGGACGCTACAGTATTTGCGGATGTTACCAGTAGCCTACGTCTGTGTAAATAGCTCTTGTTATAGCGTGGAAACCTGCGGCTTATAATCAAGTGCGGCTTATATATGTACAAATACATTTATTTACTTATTTTTAGCCGGTGCGGCTTATATCCAGGTGCGCTCAATAGTACGGAATTTACGGTATATATCCAATACAGATGAAAAAAATTAATAACAATCGACAATGCTATAAATAACTCCATGAAGAGTCGAGCACTTACTGTATGCTGTATTTGAATCCTGTGGTTAGAAAACAAAACAAAAACAAACGGGCTACAGGTGAGTCGATTTTCTTTTGACAGAAGTTGAAAGGCCTGCTGACAAACTTAATTGGACTGTGCTCTCGCAGCTACATAACTATTTCATGATGGGGGGCCTATTGAGAGGCTGTGCAGCGACAGTGACAAGTGAATATGTGACTGTCTGAATCCAGAAATATGCACCTATAAACACACACTGCAGGTTGGGGGGGGGGGGGGGGGGGGGGGAGACGACAAATGTATGTGTCAGCTTGAGGCTAATGATGAAAACTTCTATATTGCAAGATGGGCACAAATACAGTAAGGTAAAGTTGGATGCAACCGAAAAGCTATAGGAACTTAATAATACAGTTTTCATTTAAAGATAATATTTACCCCACTGTCGTAAAACTGTCTGCCGTACATTCAGCATACATTCATAACTATATCACAACTAGAAATAATTGCACCAGTCTAACAGTTTGTTCAAGCTACTGAGCTAGATTTTTAATTAGGATCCATCCATCATCCGAAACCTTGTTTCCCATTGGGGTTGCAGGGTGCTGGAGCCCATCCAAGCTGTCATTGGGCAAGAGGCAGGGTACACCCTGGAATAGTCGCCAGTCAATCCCAAGGCTCTCAAATAGAAACAGACAACCAGCCACACTCACATTCACACCTACGGGCAATTTAGAGCCACCAACTCACCTAACGAGCATGTCTTTGGAGTGTGGGAGGAAGTCAAAGTACCCGGAGAGAACCCACGCATGCATGGGGAAAACATGCAAACTCAACACGGAGAAGGATCATGTCTGACACGGATTTGAACCAGGAACCTTCTAGCTGTGAGGCAACAGTGCTAAAAACTTCACCACTGTGCAGCTCTTAATGAGGCTCAAGCACAGATTTTTTTTTAACCCTCCTTTAACCTTGCATCAAGCTAAATACTGACATGCCCCTTTCTAGCACAGACAGTGACAGGTTTTACCCAGCAGACAAGGAGACGTCTCAAATCATCAGAGACCACGTCAGTCACAAAGTCCGACACACAGTCGATTGTTAGGGACAGCTCTCCTGATGAACAATCTGCACAAACATGGTCAAAAAGGTCTGAAACTCTGCACATAAACACACACTTGAATATAGTTTACTGGTTTGCTCTTGCCAAAGGATAAGTAAACACTCTGACTTAAATCAGACTAATGATACTGTATTTTATAAAGTGCAGGCACAAACACAGTAATACGATTCAGAGTTATTATAAGTCCAAGCAGCCATTAGCAGAGATTTGTAGGAACATTGTTGTCCTCACAATCATTAAAGCGATGCCTGTGAGCTCTCACCCATTAGCTGCAGATATTTATGTTTGATTAGAGCAGCAAATCTGAGGCCATTTGTTCTCTTAATACAGATGCAACAGCACACTCATACATATAGAGCCCAACCAAAGTGAAAGGCGAAGAATGTTTGGAAAGAGGTTACTTGAGCTCATTCTGCTGCTCAAATCATCATGCTGGCAAGGAAACTGTAAAGAATACAAGAAAACGAATGAAGAAAAAATATATACTTAGCAATTCAAAAAGCGATAGGACAGAGTGCGATCATCCCACGCTGTGCACAGCATGCTCCTGATGGCCCAAACAAACATAAAAGGCTGTTTCTCAGGCAGTAATATGCACAACCCAAGCAGAGGGAGACTGCCAGTCGACCTGTCATCCTCAGCACCACCTCTGTACCTGCTTGTTTCATGTCGGACAAATGGAAGCTGCAGTCGGGCCTGGCAGGAATTTCATGAAGATCTACACTGGTTGTTTCATGGTTGAATGCCTTCAGGGAGAAACAAAATGAGAAAAGAAATAAACAGATCAAAGAAACACCAAACCTCGAGACCCTAATATCACCTTTCTGGAAGGATGCACCGACTGAGAGAGAAGGAATAAGAAGCATAGAGAGGACTAACAGCAGCAGAGAAATAGGACTGGCAGGGGGTTAGAGAAGACAGATAAAAGAATGGGAAAGCGATGGAAAAGCCACAGCAGTGGCGTGATTGGGGAGTAAGCAGAGCTCAAGGCTTGAGATGACAGGTAATCACTCAGTCACAATATGCTTTGACAGCACAAGAAACGTGTTGAGGAAAAAAAAATCCCCCACGCAAACAAGCAGCAGCACTCAAAGTGACACGTACACGCTGGCATTCCCACACACACACTAACGCTACACAATCATGATGGATTGTAAATTACTGATGTGGATGTTTGTGTAGCTGAAATATAAAGCAAGAGGAAACAGCAACTTTCCCCTCAAAAATGATTTGTTAATACTCAGAAGATCCTGCGGGTTTAAAGCCTGGGTCATGTACAATATTTGATGGATTAAAGCCTGTAGGTTCTATATTTAGTAAGCATTGAGGTTCAATCTCACCCACATGGATAAGTTTGAAGAAAGCCGGGCTGAGCTGCTGTATCGACATACATGCAATTAGCGTTAGTCAGGGGTTTAACTCCTTACACACAGACTACTGAATATGCATACTTATTGTGTTTGCATTGCACACACACACAAAACAAATCCCGAGCATGCACAGTGACCTATGCAGAGAAACAGATGTGCCATCCAGAAGATGAATCTACTCCACAAATAAACGTAATAACATGGACATTTCTCAGGAGGATTATTTGCTAGGGCACACCTGCGCGCTAACACATACAGTATTTATACACGTTCAAAAACCATAGACCCATAGAAAGCACACAGCTCGTAAGAAAGAGAGTGCACATGCATGCAAACACATGCAATTGTAGGCGTTACGTAATGAAGACTATTTTTGTTTCCGGAGGTAGTTCCTCAACCACCACCTCTGGGAAGAAACGAGGGATAAGGGGAGGAGAAGGTGCAGTGGATGAAATTCTCTAATCTAGTGTGAAATCAGTCACGAAGGTGTGAGATTAATCCTCTCTGTGTCTGAGGGCAGAAAACAGCAACTTCCCTGCCTGGAGTGAAGCTGAAGGTCAAAGTGTGTGGAAATGGAACGGATCCAGAGAAGATAAGCATCTCTCAGTGTGAGTTGGCTGCACAGATACAAGATTAACCAGGGCCAGAGCTTAACCTGCACGAGCAGTATGTCCATGAACATGGTTTTAATTTGTGTGTGTGTACAATAATACTGGACTGATAGATTATTAAAAGTCCAAATGAAATTAGGCGTCATGGTCACTAACTCAAACATCTGTTTTTTAATGCAAGGAACAGTATTTCATGTCTAAAGATGCTGTTTAATCTATATTCTGTATACGTTCCCTCAACATCATTTAGGGTTTCCGTATTCCAATTGAAGCTACAGTCACCATTTTTAATGTGGCACATGTCTTTGATATTAGGCATTTCTGCTGTGCTGATAATCTGTGATCAAGATAGGAGAACTTCTGTTGCTTTTTCTTCCCAAACATAAAATGAATGTTTCCTAAGTGATACAAACACTCGAGTCCAATAGCGGAACAGACCATGAGCTGTCTCCATGAACATGTTCGCCGTCAAGCAGTGTTGTCCAATCAAAATTTTGCTGGTATTGGGACGACACAATGTATAAACTCTGCTTTTATTATGTCACACAACTTGTAATCAAGGCATAAAGTGATTTGGAGATTGAGTGCTCTGAAACTGATGCAGAGAGCTGACAGCTCAAAAAGTGTCACAGACCCTTTATTGTGTGAGTGAGAAGGAAAGCTGAACATGATGATCTTAAAATGAAATAAGTTAATTAAATTTGTGAGACAGTTCCTCACTACAATTTAACCTCAGCAAACAGTCTCTTAAAGATTTAGGGGCATTAAATCATTGCATACAGTACTTTAAGTATAAATATATTACAGTGAGTCTTTATTTTGTCTCCTTACCGACTCATTTGTTGTAATGCTGCTATATGACATATTATTAACTGGCAGGAAGAAAATCAAAAACAAAGCGATTCTTTGGGTATGTAGGTCACAAGCCGGTTTAGAGGACAAGGTGTTCAAGTCAAATTAACTTGGCTGATTAAAGTGTCGACCATTTCTATTACACCTATAATTGGCACAAGCAATTCTGTGAAAGTTTCCACAGTGGAGTAGCTTTTGTCCTTTCTTTGAAAATACTCCAAATTCCTCCAGGGCTCTTCATTTCCACAATTAATTTCCAAAAGGAGACTGATTCCCTGTGCCACAAAGCATTAAGAGTTCGGCTTAGAAAGATTTAACAAAAAAGACACAAAAGAAGGGGACATGGAGGAATGATGCTGATAACACAGGACTGCAAACGTGGAAAGGCTAGACCGCACAATTGAGTTAGAGCCATCTACAGTTGGAGAATTTTCCCTCTGGCGCTGACCCTGGGTCTGATATCGAGAGACAGGAGAAGAGACGAGAGAGAGAAGGAGAATATGAATGAGTAAATGAAAGAGAAGAGTGCATTACTGAAGGACCAGGAGGGTGGGGAGGGGGATTGGAAAGCCAGAAGCAAAGGGAAAGGAATGAGTCAGGAGGCATTACAAAGCAGGTAATTGAGATTGTGAATGAATGACAGACAAAAGTAAATGAACGCCAAGACGTTCTGTTATATTTCACATTAAACCAGCAGAGGAGGAGAGGGAATTTATAGGTTATATATCTTTTTCTGGTGACAGCTTGCGCTAAACATGATTTTTTTTTGCACTCAGGTTGGTCTCTATTCTACTGTGCTCAATTATGTGCAAAATACTCCCACACACAAAAGGTGACTGAAAAATGTTCCAGACTATAGATGAACAAAAAAGAAGGCAACAGCATAAAATATCATGGGCCTCTAATCCCATACTGACAGTCAGTGTCCCTGACGATTTCAAGGCTTTGAATACTACTAAATGATCCCGTCAAATTAAGCAAACATGTAACAGTATGTGGTCCTTGAATTTGTGTTAACATGCTGCTATAAACATAGCATATTCAGAGTTTAAAAAACGTACATGTTAGAGTTAAAAAAGCTATTGACTAAATCCCCAAATTTACAGAAATCACTATTTTTAACTTTACAGTTGAGTAACAGACTAAATTTAGTTTTCAACAAAAACATGCACTCTAAATGGGTTTATGTTTGACATCTCAAGTGCTGTAGCATCTTGTTTCCTTTAATTCCATTGTAAATAAGGGATAGGTAATGTGGCACACCCCTTGAGTTGCACATCATTTGGTCTAAAGTCATTCGCAGTAACGATCCCTACTATTGACCAATGACACAACTGTATATTACCCACTGTAGAAATGAAACTAAGAAACTAAAAGGGCATCTATTTAAGAAATTTATTTTTTAATGGAAAACTGTTGTTCTGAATATATGACTACTTTGTTTACAGTCACTATTTCTTTTAGCCTGTTAATGGGTTTATGTGTTAGCATCAAGCTAACAGATTGAGAAAAATTACAACCCCTGGAATATATAAGAAAAAGAGCTGCAGCCCCTCCTGCAGAAGAAGTCCACGATCCCTTAGCCATCAGCTCTCTCTGTCCCTCTAAGTCAGTAAACCCTGGAGAGGAGGCTTCCCCCTCACCATGATAAACGAGCTGTATGAGAGGAGACTGCACAGCTGTAGGGAGGAGAGGAGAAGAGAATGGGGTCGTAGAGTGAGAAGAGAGGGATGAAGAAACAGCTGTTGTCACAGATGAGAGAGGTAGCTGGTCACTGGCCTGTGAAACACAGAGAGAGGATGTCGCGGATGCTGTTAATCGAATCTGGAGCTCCGCCAGTCCAGATCTGAACAGAAACTATTGAATTGAGTTAACAGAAGTAGTGGTGAGGCAGATGTTTCCTTACAGACGATACATTTTTAAGTTGTCATGATTTGCATGAGAAGCATGTCGGCTTTGATTCTGGAGAAATCTTTTCATCATGTCACCTCAACTTGCATGTTTCTATCATTGAATTAGCTCCATCTGGCCTGCAGCTGGTTTATAACGCAGCAGCACGACTCCTCACAAGTACCAAAAAAGAGTGACCGTTTCACTAAATGGTTAATTGAGAGGGTGTGTTTACATTACTGCATTACATTCAGTGCTTGTCTTTTTAAAAAGTGCGCTCAATAATAAACTGACCTGTCTTGAAGCAGCCAAACCAAATTGTCTGTGGCACTGTTTGCACACAGGCGTCCCAATAACAGTAAGTAAATGTCAGCAGAAACAAGTAGTCATACAACAACTGTATGACTACTTGAGTTATTAGCGTCAGTTCCTCTCGTTCCTCTGGGCGATCAGTGCGGCAGACTGCAGGGTAAACCTGCTAAGCTGTCACTCATTCAGTCACAGGACCAATCTGCCAGCTCCCAGTGGCCTGAGGGGAAATGAGGGCTCATTTCCTCTCGCCCCTCAGAGCTAAAATGGCATTGCGGAGGTACAGGAGTGCGTGATAGAACCATTTACACGTGACATTTACTCGCTAAATGTGCTCACTGGCCTTTGGATACTGCACACTCTCTGACTCTCTCTGGCCTTTCTTCCTCGTGGTAACAGACACATTTGCAAGATTTTTTGGTGCGCTACAACGGCGGAATATTTTTGCTGTTTCCCAGGATATAGTTATGAAAAGGCCACTAAGATTACTTCATTTTCACTCTCATTCCCACTCTTTGTTCTTTCCGACTGCCCTGCTGCGCCCTGAGGGAGCATGTTAAGACTCGACTACGGGTTTGTATTGATCGCTCTCACAGGGATCTTAAATAGCTTTAGATACGATGTAGGATTGTCTTTGTGCATGACGTCAACTTCATCTTCCATGTACCTCTGTTCATCTGCTGTGTTGCCACTTGCCTGTGTTCTTGGACAGACCAACAAAAGTAAAGAGTAAATATCAAAATACAAGAGTCAGAGCATACCTCAAAGATAGCACCCTTGAGGAGCAACTAGACCCTGATCAATATCCACTACTCAGTCACAGGATGGAAATCTTATAACCGTTACCAATCAATTTTAATCTTCGTGCTCTAAGCCTTATATAAACCGTGTATATACCGTCCAATTTACTGTTACCTCTCAATGTGTTGATCAGATGTGTGGCCTTTGTGTTGTTTGTTCACTTTGCCTTTAGCAGAAAAAAAGCAGAGAAGGGTCGAAGAGGCTACTTCATTTCCAAACTCTACAAAAAGAAACACAAGAGCACGTTTATCTGCTCAGCTTACAGATAATAACCAAGGAACAATGGACTCTGATGAGATTAGTGATGGGAAAAGGGGAAGGGGAATGACAGGGCTTAAGAAAAGTTGCACAAAGAACAGAAACAAGGGCACACGAGGAGGATGAAATTAGAATCTGTTTGTCCCATCCTGTCTCCGTACAAATACAGCACAAAAACAAAGAGAGCAACACCAACCACATTGTCAGACCACGATTTTGAAGAAAGGAAAATTGGACTTGAAAGTAAGAGCGTTGATTCAACAACAGAAGAATGTGTTCTTAAGACCTCAAGAAAAGGATGAGAGGATGCCGCCTTTGAGACTGCACAGTAATCATCTCTAATTGTTGCTGGGTTTTTTTGTTTTTGTTTTTTGCCAAAGCTGAAATCCCTTCAATCACACCAGGGCTTAGCTGCACTTATCACACTCTGCACTAATGGGATCAGCTTGATTGAAAATGGAAGGTTATCACTTTGATTCATCATACAAGGGTAAACATCTATATATAAGAGACACAAACACTGGCGTTTGCAAACCTACATGAAAACTTCAAGCAACAATCTGTAGGGATTTGGTTTGGCAAGGATTGGTGTGCAATCCGACAAACATATAGTGCCTATAGTACTCCCCCTTTTAGACAATGTGTATGTGATGACGAGCAGAGGGTGTGAAGCCAAAGAACCATGATGACTAACAAGATACAGTCATATTACTGGATTTTGTGCAAATATGACTCTGCCATCTTCTCCAGCCTGTTGTTTGTAACTGTTTGCATGTGAAGTATTATGCGTGTTATTCATCTGTTAGCATGATATTACTTGGCCGTGGCTAAATGGCTACATGGGAGGGAGTCATTTTTTCCTTTTGCTTGTTTGTAAGGTTCCAAACATCTCAAGTTAACTTGAAGATCGACAACAAACAGACATCTTTTTCGCGTTGGATGGATTTATTGATTGAATTGTATCCAACCCTGAGACATCACTTGGGTGAGATGACTCTCTCTACCCGGTAAAGCTGCTAAAAGTGGGACAACAATGACATCAATAACAAAAAAAAGCCAAACGATTATGAGTCATATCTGCAGGGATGTTCACTTCGCTTGGAGATAGATGGTATTATCTGTTGTTTTGATTTCTGATAGAAAAATACTGTCGCCAACAGGCAATTCTAAATGTTTACAGCAACATGCCTGGACTTCACGCACACACACACACACACACACACACACACACACACACACACACCGCAGGATGAAGTGCACAGCAGGAAGAATCATTAGATTACACAACCAGAGAAGTGACTCCATATGTTGTCTCCCCAGGAAAGAGACTCTGTTGTGCCATGATAACAATGAAGTTCAACGAGTCACAGTGAATTTGAAGCTGGGGGTCACTGGTTTACATGGAGGCCAGTAAATCATGTAGGTTATAGTGTGTTGAGACAAATCACTGTCTTTGGAGCAGTGTTAAGATGGCCCGTTTTCAACAGTGGTAACATTTAACTCATCGTTTTTAAATCCAGCTGTTTTCTGTGGCTCTTTCTGAAAATGCTAATTGTCAAATCATTTTTTTAAAATGTTGCCTTATAGTCATCTCAAGCAGATGTCCTTGTCTTCCTAAAGCCTGGTTTATACTTCTATGTTGAATCAAACCCTTTGATAGGATGCTGTAGTTCTGCCTACGCTGACTTGAGCACTACATATTTGTGCTTTGGTGCGCCGTCTTGTAATATTCTCTGTGCTTTATGTCGGTAAACTGTCGCATTATTTGCAGAACAAGCCGTTTATTGCACTCAACATACAGCAACATACAACATACAGTATGTTGACCTCATGATCTGAGACATGCCACCAGCTAGCATTGTAACACTATAGATCAGTTTTCAAATGGCAAACAGCTGTAAAACAACAATTTGATCAAAATGACTCAGATCTTTTTGGAAATGAAATCTTAACATGCTTTTCTTTTACTGTAAGCCCCCATAAACTATTAAATCTGGTATTCACATAAATCGGCTTTATTTATTTATCTTGACTCTCCAAGCATATGAGTGAGTCAGAGGCTTCAGGAAATACACACGCATGTGCTGTTTTCCTTCATGCTGCAGGCTTCATTTTTATACAGTACAGCACGACATGGAGGCATTGAAGCCTGTTGTATAAATAGACTGTATCGGAGAATAACCTTTCTGGAGCTTCACCTCTCCATCCGCTCACATTTCTTTTTTTACTGTTGTGCTCCTATACATTTTCAAACTTATTCTGTCTAAATATTCATTCACTGTTCTGTGCAGAAATAAAAATAATTTATATTTAGTAAACTTAAGATACAAATTCATAAGAAAATATTTAACTTCTGAAAATCTGATAACGTCTTCCTTTATTCTACTCTTCTATGAATTGTATCAGTGAATAAAGCACACTAGTTTGAGATGATTCTCACTGCAGAATGGACTTCTAAGCTTCCTGTCCCTGTCCTTAAACTTTTATGTCATAAGAGGTCTTGACTAGCAAGGTGTGAGAAAACAGTAAATATAGAGGAACATCGATATTTCAACCTTCCTCGTGCAGTCGATGCAAACTGAATGACTCAAAAGCTTCAAAAATAAACAAGCATACTATTTTTTCCTCCTGCTGCAGGTTTCTGGCGTATAGCATGAGAAAGAAATATACAAGGCCAGTTGTAAAAATAGATTGTAAGAGACTGACCTTTCTGCTTTCTTTTCATCCCATCTGCTGTTTCTACATAGTTTTTAACTTGTAGTCGTGTCTAAATACCCATTTAACCTCTTACGACTTTGTGCATATGGTAATTTAAATTATAATCCTGCAAGTCTTGAACACATTTTTAAAACAGCTCCGAGCAATGTTAAGCAAATATCATGTAAAATATGCAATTCATCAGCCGAGCAGACGGACCGTGTGGCTGTCTGCTCTCTTAACGCTGTTCTTAGTTAACGTTGCCTGACAAGACCTCCTCCCACTGCCTTTACTCTGCTGTGGACTCACTCTGGAAGCACATGAAAGTTTAAAACAGAGTGCTGTTAGTTGTGGAGGAAAAAAAGAGCAAGAAACTGCTGCCGCTTAGTTTTTCCAAGAGCATCAAATTATGTAAAGCTGTATTTTTGCGTACTAAGTGCTTTCACCCAAAGGGGTTGAACATGCTTTTCATTTTAGGAGAAAAGTGGGAGAAAACATTGCATTTTTTAAATTTGTTCATTCGCTTTGCTCATGTGACCAAAATCAAAGCTCAGATGTTTCTCTAATGTGTCAAAAAAACACTACAAATCTTCCTGAATCTTCTGGATCTGGTCCCCCGGCAGATTTATTGATCCTTCCTCCAACAAAGACTTCAGCTTTTGTCTCTGGTGACCTCTGCTTTACATCCTTTGTACATGCAGCATGTAAGCCTCACAGGCAAGCACATGGTTTGAATACGGATACAACGCTCAATAACACTGACTGCCTCAAGTACATCAAGCAGACATCTCTCAAATGTAGTTTTCTCAGCACACACAGAGTCAGAATCAATTAGATTTAGATTGAAATCGGACATTTATTTGCACCAGTCATGAGAACACAAGATAAAAGTTATCAACATCAGACTGGAAAGACAAAAAAGGAACATGAGACATAAAACAAGAAATGGAAAATGAGTGTGAAAAAGAGAGAGCTGACAGGACAAACTGAAGGATGTCAAGAGGCATCTACACAAATCTCTGAGGTAGACAGCTAATTAATCTCTCAGCAGGAGCCAAATGTCAAACACTGAAGCACAAACCCAAGACGGCATTGAGCAGGGAGAGGAGGAACCGTGTAAAACATCAAGTGGAAAAAGGGAAACAACAGAATTTAATGAGAAGCAGAAAATCAAGTGTCTGACACGCAAAGACAGAAAGATTGTGGAGTTGTCGGGTTGTTGTTGCTTATGGTAACATTACGAGCTGCATCATTACTGTACATACCTCGGTTCTCTTGACTCTGTGCATTTTATGGAAACAGGATATGTGTGATTGAATGTCATTATAACATAAGCTCCACCCCCCCCCCCCCCCACCCCCACCCCCCATGGTTTCACTAACTTTATATTTAACACTGAAGTATCTACAAGAGGTGACTGCACAATGCCGATCACAAAATCTGTTAGCAGTCAGGATGTGTTTCCCTTCAGAGCCCGACATCGATAGAATTCACAATCACAATTACACAGAGACTCCATTTTATAATTGTAATGTCAAGAAGTTGGTAATATTGAACCAGCAAGTCAACTCTGACTCCTTAGAATGACCGCCCTGTTTTCATGCATGCACTTTCATCTTGATTTGTATAATGCCCATTCATATCAAATGGTATTTCAGGAAAGTTTAAACTGAGTATCTCAACCAGCTAAACCCTTTTTTTTGCCCTGAGCAAGTAACATACTGTAGAGGCCTAAGTGTCACTCCACCGATTTAAAACATGATGTTCAGTTTTGTCACAACAAGAAGTACAACTCAAGCTGAGAAAACCCTGTCACTTGTCCCCTGTGGCTCTGGAGCTTTCTGAGGCTTAAAGGAAAATCATGTCATCAAGTGCAGCGAAACCGTGATGGCTTGAGTACCAGATGTTTCATTATTGGATGAGAAATTAAAGATTAATAAATCATAATATCTGAAAATCTGGGTGTTTTACCACCTTGTTCTCTCCAGAATGAAACCTTTTCACTGGAATGAGTTAACTGGAAGAAATCATCAAATATTTGTGACGTCTTAGAAACAACTTGGAACCTGAAAGTACGACACAAAGAAAGGCAAGACACTTAGTGACACTTACATGTTAGTGGTGCATGTGACACTAACTCAACACAATGGATGCAAAAGCAAGACTCCACAGGGGCAAAGTAAAAGCAGGATCAGTCTGGTTTGGTGCAAAAACTGAAAACAAATCCTGAGGAGCAGTCGAGATCACACACTTGGAGAAACTCAAGAAAATGCTTAGGACAAGGTCACACTGAGGAATACACAACAAACCAGCAATGTGAGGGAGGGCACAAGGTCAGGGGATAACGAGACACGAGGTGAGTTGGAGGATCCAAGTTCCAAATTTGGGCTACAAAGTCAAACAGGAAGTGACATCAACTGAATAAACGAACAAACAAAAAACAACTTAAAGTTTAGACGACCGTCAAAATTCAAGTTTATCATAAAACCACACGGCAAAATGAAATAGAGGGTGACATTTTTCCCGAGAATCCTGTGGTAGAGAAATAGATTTTACTACAAGGGAGGGATCGGAATGGGAGCAGACAGAAGAGGGCATCGTGATAACAATACCAGTTTTGTATGCACACACAAATAAATGACTAAGGGCTATCATTTTCTGTCAGCTTTAGAGTCAGTTTGCTAGTTTAAAGTGCACATGTGAGTCATGCACACACTGGCAGTCTGTTCAACTGACAGAGCTTTGGGGGAAAAAAAGACTTAAAAAAGTTAATGAGACTAAAGACTGACAATGAAGTTACATGTTTTACAGACTTCATATGATGTTGCCTGTCAATTACATCAGTGACTCAAGGACAAACGGCCTCAAGAGACTTACAAAGCAGGTGGGAAAACAGCCCAAAATCCTTGCTTTTGTTACATGTTGCCAGTTAAGTCCTATTTATTGCATGTTTTTTGTGCCCGTTTCTGTGACAAGAGCAGGCAACACAATGATTTATGAAGCTAAAAAGTTGTGGCAAGTTGAAGTCTGACAACGATCCATTGTGTTGCTTTGCTAAAAGGCTTTTTGCAGTTATTCATGCTGCTCTTCTGAGCTACTATGATTACAGTTATACAGAACAGGAATCCTAAAAATAGATCTAGACTGAAAAAGTCAAGACAGCAAGAAATAATGAAAGAGAAAATGTGAGAAATCGTTGCTCTGAAACGTACGTACATACACACAGCACACATGGCGGTCATAAGGAGTCATCCATCTCTGGGGAAACTGTAAACACAGGTAAGCAACAGTAAATATGAAATCTATTTCTGATGACAACACAGCAGCAGACAGACACACACACACACACACACACACAAAGGGCTGTAGACAGTTGTGTCACACCAGACCTGCGGGGAGAAAAAAAAACACCCAGGTGCATCTTTCATTGCTGACTGGTCCCCTGATAGTGTTTGTTGACACTGTACTGTGAGGAAACTGTTGCTGTACTTGATGGATATCACACGCTCAAACACACGTGTCTGCACACACACGCACATAAACCCCACTGAGATAGTGAAACAAAACATTAAAGAGGAGGCCCTGATTGTGGATAATAATAGAAACCTCCACACGCAGAGTCTCACACACACACCCACACACACGCACATACACACACGCCCATTTCTAAAGAGTGAGACTGAACACATTCAGGCCTGTTAATGTTAATGCCCTACATTTAAATGCAAAGAGATGTGCGCTTTGATCACAAGAGAAACATTGACAAATTGATCTTGTTTGCAAATAGTGTGGCTGCATTTTTCTAATTACCCTGGGCTATCTCTGTAGATCGTGATCCATGCATTATGCACACACACACAAGCACACAAACGCGCACACACCTATCAGTCGAGCCGCTAAAGCTGAGAGCAGGCTATCATTCTGGCCCATCGGCTGTAATAGGTTTTCACAAACACTATCAGAAACCAAGCACATAAGTCGACACTCACACACACACTCACACACATGCGTACACACACACACACACACACACACACACACACACACACAGAGACACACACAGACACACACAGTTGTACCTTAGGGGATTCATTCTCCCTTTACTATTTCAGTCCATGAATGAATTCCGTCTTTTATAACTTTCATTATTCAGACAAAATCCAGAAAGCCTTCTTATTGAGAAAGCACTGAAAATTGCCAGCAGGCCGGAATATGCAAATATTCTCTCCTAAAAGTCATTTTTACACACACAAATGCTCACTCACTCATAAATGCGCGCACACACATAGACACACAAAGCAAGACCCATTGGCAGAGCTGCCCACATGACAAACGAGTCTCTGCACCTCAGGCTATCCAAAAAGGTCTGAAGCCAGACTGCAGAGAGGGAAACCCCATCACTCCTCTGCCCTGCCACACCTGCTTCATCACAACAATACTCACCAATGCATACACACTCAAACAGACACACTTGCGCTCAGACACACAGCACATGACAGTTCACAGTGGTGCAAAATTATCAGGATAAATGAACTTCACATCATAGTACCTGGCTGCCTGGACTATAATTGATCATAGCAATTGTGTGTGTGTGTGTGTGTGTGTGTGTGTGTGTGTGAGCGTGCAATGAAAGGTGTAAGCTCTAAATTAGAAACATTTATCGGTCTCTTATAAGCTCTCGGTTTGGATGCTGAGCGGGAGAGTAGTTTTAGAATTGTTACCTTCATGTCATGTCCTGCCTCATGAGACCCCCCCCCCTTCCTACTGTCAGGTGAACAAGCGACTTTTCAAGAGAATATATAGTATGTCAGAATGACCAAACTATTTTCTCTTTCCAACTCAGGACTTTGTCTGCAAAATCTAGTCCCACACTTTCACAAATGTCACATATCGGAGAAGACTGAAAAACTGGAACATACCCTTCCACTGAAAGTACTCTGTAGTATGCAGGAGGAAGACTTGGTTAACTTAACATGTTATGGTTCATTTTGAAACGTTTCGATTTTTGCATTAAGGTTTTAAGGAATCTCCAGTTTTGTGACTTGTTCAAAATTATGAGCGAATCAGAAATTCAGCTAAAAAACAAAATCTTCATATTGCGTCACATAAAGAAAATTTTCAGGCAAAGGAAAACATATTTTTCTCGTCTTCATGACCATTAAAGACTACTACCATGTTTCTAATGAGACGAAGTATCCCTTTAAGTTTGAGGAACAACACTTTTTTTGTTTCAGCACTCTCAGGCTCCAACTCAAATGTGACATATCTAATTAAGCCTCTTACGGAACCACATTTAATTAATGTAATTCTTCTCACAGTAATGAAACTGTACAACTGTCTACAACATGTAAAGGATTTAGAAGACAAGATTCCCATTAAGAATTCATGAATCTGACAAGAGAGCAGTTCTCTTTTTTTAAAAAGAAAATTCTTAACACAAATGTAACATTTTCAGACTCTGCTTCATGTTCCTTTGTTTCGTGAGCCTGTCTGACTGAGGACAGAGCTGCGGGGGCTTACATTAAACGGAAAGCTTAAATGTCAGGTTACTAAATCGACTTCTGTAAAATTCATCACTGGGTTCCATGAACAGGATTGGCAATGGGTGTTAATGGCCTGGAAATGTCACTCATGAACAATCTGTCCACGCACACTTCTTACCGGAGGGCCGAGGAAATATGGAAGGGTGGAGATGAGGATGCTTTGAATGTATTCTATGAACAACATGATCACATGTCAGCTGCTGCTGCTGCTGCCTCTACCAGACGTAAGAGTCCATGGAGGGATGGAGGAGAGAAATGTCTACTTTCTGTGAAATGAGATGTGTTTCATTTGGTGATGATGCTGTGTGTGCAGTGGAAGCTGCTTCAGGGTAACTTGATGCGATTTCACTGTTTCTGCCCTTAATGAGCTTTTAATGTGGACAGTAATTACTTTGTTTCAATCACAGCTGGATATCACGGACACATACGAAAGGAAAATGTGAAGATCTGTATGTATACCTTTAGTTTTCTTTATAGAACTAATGTCTGTCAAAATTAAATATTAAATGTACTGATTCCTTTACTGAATTTTGTAAACATACTATTACACAAATACCATTCATATATTTTTCTCAGCAATGATTTGCTCGGATAACCGCATGCTGCAGGTTGTCTAACCTTGTGTATTTCATTTCTCTCTAGTTCAGCATCTGCGTGTTATCTGTTGTGTCTAATGGTGCAGAGAGATTCAAAAGAAGCTGACAGAAATGTGTTTTCCTCTCAGAACGCAGCCGACTTCTGTATCAGCACGTTTCATGCAGGGCATTCGATGAGTGCTGTGGCAGCTTTTCATTTTCATGATGTTACTATAATTAAATAGAAAATAACAAAAAATGAGGAAGCTCTTTCCCACTGCTGGTGCAAACAAAACCACGACACCTGTAACGGTTCACCTCACATTTTAAATGTACGTGTTTTTCTTAATATGGGCTGGTACGTGTAAACCCTTCCTGGGATGCTCTTTTGATTTAACATCCATCAGCTTCAGTATCCTCCAAACTGGTTTATAACTCATGCATGCGCTCTGATCTCGATCCTTCCGGCAACACACACAGCACCTTTTACTCTGCTTCATGAAATATCCATGAAAGAAAAAATGCTTCAAATAAAGACTCAAAATAGGTCATGTGTTCTCCCCTCACTGTGTTGTGATTGCACATGACAGGAAATGCTCAAGCAACAGGAAGGGATCCTGCAGGAGAGTCAAATACTAAAAAAACATATTGTAAAACTTTTTCCAACATATCAGAATCATTTTTAATGCACTTGCTTTTGTCATGCTTTCACTTTGAAAATCACACGACGGCACATTTTTAATGAGTGCACGTCCTCGGCTGAGTTATACTTTATGTGTTCTCTGGCATGTACATAATTATCATAATTCTATGAGATCCTATGACAGTGTTCACAGGCACTGTTTCACATAAAAGACACTCAGACAAGAGCCAACAGAAGGAACAAAAGATGAAAGAGCAAACAGAGAATAAGAAATCAGGGAGCCAGGGGAGAAGGTCTGAATGTCTGGATGACAATAGACTTTGAGAGCAGAACGCCAACTGTGACTCAGCCTTTTTTTTTTTTTTTTGGCAGAACTCATCTGGTTGAGAAGAAGAGGGGAAAAAACAGAGAAAGAGAGTTGTGCTTGTATTTTGTTGGAGCAAAAAAAGGTTTTAATGACCAGAACAACGGTGAATACAAGTCGTAGAAGGAGTTAATGGTGACATTTGTAAAGATGCATAATTTGACTTCTTAATTATTTATTTTACATTAAAAAAATATTTCAGCAGAAATTAAAGAGAAACAAGCAAAACGATTCAGTTAAAATTTGCTTTGATAGGGCGCAGATGGCCTAGCGGTTATGTCGTGCCCCATGAACGGAGGCTGTAATCCTCCAAGCAGGCGGCCCAGGATTAAGTCTGGCTCCCTTCCCACGTCATTCCCCTCGCTCTCACTCGATTTCCTGCTCAATCCTGTCATATCAAATAAAGGCAGAACACTTGATTTCATCATAAAAGAGTTTAGTTACTTTTACTCCATCTAAAAAGTAAGACTATTGAGGAAGGGCATTTTTTGGTAATGGCCAGCAGGGGGAGACACCACTCGTTACAGATGTTGCTTACTTAACAAGTTAACGGGAGGGTTAGCACACATTTCCTGAGAACACCCTTCTCTCCAGTTTCACTGTCTAGTCTAAATCAGGTCACTTAACATATGGGGGACATTACATTTATGTCAACATCTTTTACACTCACTCATGAGCTGCACTACACTCTTAAAATACCCCATTCATTGTCAGTGTGACCTCTGTGTGAACACATCAGGTAGAAACCTGGACCATTTCAGACAAGTCTGTAGGCAGGGGGAGATAAAACTTGCATTCAGAAGCCAAGCAAATAAAAAAGCAAATGCAACAGTCCAAAACAAATGCAATGAATGTTGCACAATGCAAATGGAACAAATGTTGCCAAACAGCTGCATTTACATCCCTCGGGATCAATAAAGTATCTATCTATCTATCTATCTATCTATCTATCTATCTATCTATACACTCTGCAAATACATTCATGATGCAAAGTCAAAAATAATCAAGTTAATATCATGGAATCTATATGGGGGCTTAATATTATAATCTCTGCATTGCTTTACTTCTCCAAGGCTAATTTAAAAAAAAAAAAGTAAATGTAAACTATTTATCAACGTTTAAATCAAGAAGACTAATGTCTAGATTTACTTGAAAGCATGAACCAAGACACTTTTGACCATTGGCTCATGTAATCTTGCTGCATCTTGTTTACTTGCAGGATTATTCCTCACCTTCTCCTCTAACTATTGCACTTATCTTCTGTTATTACCTTAATCATCAATTCCTCACAGCCCAGTCAGTCCATCTGATTGGCTCTGAATTAATGCATCGCCATTTACTAAATACCACAGGTAAGAAAGAGCGTCTCCTTCTATCTGGGTTTGTTTCTAACAGATTATCAATACACTAATTATATTCTCATCATTCATTCTCCAGTTAGCATTTCTGCCCTGATTGAAATCCTGTTTTTGCTCTCTATTGGATTTGTATTTAGACACCCAGCAGAACCATCGTCATCATTAACTTTCCTGTAACCTTAAAGATTAGAGAAGCCGTTTACACAAACTGTAAAGGTTTGTGTGCACTAATAGTGCAGGTGGTATGATTATATATTATACCTTTTTATTTTATTTTTATTTTATTTTACTCTATTGATCTCCTACTAGGAAATGAGGTGTTTTCACTCTGTTTGACATGCACCACACACACATAGGCATATTCATGCACAGGATCCTATGGACATGCTCTGATGGAGAGCCCCCGGCAGGCGCTTCGGAGCTGTTTAGGGGGGGTGTTTCGTTGCCTTGCTCAAGGGCACCCCGGCAGTGCTCAGGAATTGGTCTGGCACCTCTCCAGCTACCTGACAAATTTCCAAATTTGGTGTGTTTTCCTCCCTCTGCCTTGACCTCCTTGTATCGGGTTAACAAGTTTCAATCCTCTGGCCATTTGGCTGTATTCATTTTAACCTAAATACAACTAAAACTACCCAGAAGTAATATTTTTACACTATGTAAATCATAAATTACTTGTTAAAATCAATACAAGCTAATGCTACTGAGGATCCGTTTGTATCAAACATCCTCTGCAACATCAATGAAATAATAAAAAATGAAATAAAATCTTAATAAGACCGTCTAATTTGTAGTTTGAAAATCCAACACATGTTGATGAAGCAGGTCTCGTTGATGTGTAGTCCTCCACATTGTGTTTCCTACTCTTAAAACTGCTATTGAAATGATCCTCCATTGATTCTCCATTCAGGAGTTGATGGCTTTGGGTATTTTAATAAAGAAAACTAACTGAGAAAAATAAGCAGTAGCATATTTTTAGAAACAAAAGACAAACAGCCTAACATACCACACAACTGAAGGCAACACCCTCTTTTTAAAATGAATACTGTAGTGTCCTGTAATTTAAAACATCATTATACTGTTTATGGCCTTTGTCACTTTGCTTCAAGCATCCCATGATGCATTGCTAACTACAGTTCTTTACTGTTTTAGATCAAAACAGTATTTTAGTCATCCACACTGTCTTTATGTCTGGTGACCAGCTGCTGAATTCAAAAGAAGAAAAAAGGCGCCAAATAACAGAAACTGCCCCTTTAAATAAAAACTGGCCAATTCTATTGAATTGGATTTATTAAAAATTCTCTTTATTTATAATTGCATTGATTATATTTATTGCAACCAAAATGAGCAGATAGTATCTTAAACATTTTTGTGTGAAAGTTACTTAAATAATTGCCACAAAATTTTAACTAAACCTTCCCAAAAAGCCACTTATCCTTAGGCGTATTAAAAAAGTATTATAAACGTGGGTGGTGAAATGTGACTTTCTCCTGATATACTTACGGTTGAAAGAACAGAGACTGTAAATTTACTGCTGCTGGAAGCAAAGTGCAGTATAAGGAAGGACACATTTCTTCTTCACTCTTGAGTAGTAACTCACATAGGACCTATCTTTGATCACAAATCTCCCATTAAGGCTCATTAATCTGCCATCCCATAAAACACACCTGTCTTTTTTTTTTGCATTAAGCACGCCTCCCACAGATTCGCTGCATGTGTGTGTGTGTGTGTGTGTGTGTTGTGTGTGGTGTTATGGACACCTGAGGACCTCTTTCTGCCCATTAAAACAGATTTACACCTTCATCTACTCCCTCAGTCCTCAGGACATCCTGCTGTCCGTTTCTCTCATCTCGTCTCATCCATATCTTTCCTCATCTGTGCTTTATTCCTTCCATCTGTCCTCCTCATCTTTTCCATCATTTGTCCTCTCCACTGAAACTCTTTATGGGCTATTTCTTGCTTCACTTACAGCTCTTTTGGTGCTTTCGTGCGCTGGTGTTTTCAGAGGTTGGCAGCATTGTTGGGGAGCATAAAATGCAGAAGGAATCAGGACTAGCTGTAGGAGGAGCTAACTGTAAAATGACTCAGGTTTAAGTAGAAGTAACATAGGGAAGTGGTATAGTCATTGTTTGGCCCAAAAAAGTATTTGTAAATCTGAAAAGCTTTTTGGTCAGTATAATTTGGTTTCTCTTAACTCATGATTTATGATTGCAATGTAACTTCAAATAGTTAATTTAATTGCAATTTTATACCAAGCACAGTTGTCATACTTTGTTGTAAGGTTTAATCCCATCAAAAATCTAAAAAGAAAAACCCCAGCTTTAAGCGATGCAGCCCTCTTGTAGCTTCCCAATCTCCTTACCTAGTAATGCAGTTGTTGTGGAGGAAAAGTCTTGTACGCTAATTCTTCACAGAAGTTTGCTAGCTCAAGAGGAAAGGCTTTGTTTATTTCTGTTTCTGTTTCACAAAAAAACTTCACTTATCGCTGCACAGCAAATCCCAATACAGTGTTTGTAAAGTCTGCAGAGCAAAAAAGAGACGAAGAAAAAAAAAACATCACCTTTGTCCTAATGGAGTCGTGCAGTTAAGTATGCTAATGGCCCACAGGCTGATCCTCTAAACAGCTCTCACCTTCATTTTTATCTCCTCTCTCTTGTTCCCGTCGCTCTCTTACTGTACTGCCTCTTCATGCATAAAACACGGAATTTAACCTCCACCTACAGACAGCAATACCTTTCTCTACCTGCCAAGTGCTCACCCACATGCTGATCCACCCCTGCAGTCTCTCCGACATGATTCCAACAACTCAAACCAGTCGGTGAGGTGGAAGGTGGAGGGCTTACTTCACCTTTTTAAATTAAAAGGGAAAAAAAAGGCAGGACAGAAAACATCAGGCAGAGCATGAAGCTGGTGTCTGCCCTCTCAAAGTTAGCTTTTGGTGGTGGTGTTGGTTTCATTTGCAAATTAAATTACTCTCATAAATAAGAGCTGTAGGTGTGTAGCCATAGCAACGTAACACTTTGCTGAGAGAGGATACTTTTTGTTTATCTGGTTACGACATTTCCCTCCGTGTTTTGTTCTGAAAGTGTTATTGGATATATGACTCAGATCTTTTAGGAGGTAAATTTAGCTTCAGTATTTCTTTGTTTTGATTCTGAACTGTAACTCAGCATGTTCTGCACACGTTTTTATTGATCAAACTCATCTTATAGATGTCCTGTTGTTGTGAGCAGATTTTATTACTAAACCTTGTTCTTCTTCAGCCTTACCCCACGCCCCCCCCCCTCACAGAGATCGCCTTCAACTGCAAGAGTTTGTGTGACAGCGTAGGTGTGTGTAGGTGTGTTTGTTATTAAGTGGAACATTCGGAGCAATAAAAAGCATGGCTGCGATTGATAGCCTGTTTTATGCCACCTGGAGAGGGGAGATATGTTGACACTGAAATTGATGAAGTTTTTAATTGGACTAAACCCTCCATCTGCCTGCATCACTGACGACTTAATTTGCTGTTTAATTGTAATCAATAAAGCGTCATATAAGCCTCACCTCAGGCCAAAGTCACTGTGATTATTCTCTGGCTTTACAGTTAATGGAAGTCATTACCAACAAAAGGATAAAGTCATTAAATCCACAAAGAATGATCTATATCATTTACAGGAGCAGCTCAGGGTGGCATGCTGACATGCTGTGTCCCTTTCTATAAGCTAAAAAGGAATGTAGATGCACCATTTTGCACATCCATAATTCATGCACAATATATTCAAATCAAAACACTGGAGAAAGGGAGAAGGCGTTTTGTCTCACAAGAAGCATACAGTCACTAGATCATTTACATTAAATCCTGAGACTTCTGTTCAGCAGATGAGGAAAATCCTCTTCCGTCTGCTTCAAGGACGTTACGGTACTATAATATGGATCAATTTATTTATTCAGTGATCCACAGTTTAATATCATCTGTGCGCTTATCTCCTACTGTTTGCATTATCTCTTTGGTTGCTAATTGTTCTGCTGTGTTTGGTTTCTGAGCTGTGCACAACTTTCCTGACAAAATCTTGAAGTATAGCTTGTTTTTTTTTTTAGCTCTGAGTAGCACAATTTGCATCTTTTTCTCAGAATAGAGACCAAGCAGGTCAACCATATTAAGTCACGTAAAAAAAAAAAAAAAATCAACAGAATATTTCACATTTTGGGTGAAAAAAAAAACCATTGAAGTGTTATGCAACATCAAAGAGAGACCAAGCCAAGTGGAAACATGCTCAACTGGAGAAAGGGCTCGCTGTGGCTGACAACCATATGGGACAGATGTCACTGCACCTCTGATCAAAGTGGGAAGAATCTGTGTGTGTGTGTGTGTGTGTGTGTGTGTGTGTGTGTGTGTGTGTGTGTGTGTGTGTGTGTGTGTGTGTGTGTGTGTGTGTGTGTGTGTGTGAGTGTGTGTGTGTTTGTGTGTGTGTGTGTGTGTAGGTGTGTTTGTGCGTGTGTGCCCGAGCCCTGAGGACATTCGTTTTGCTTCTCTCTCTTGCTCTCCTTAGCTTCATTGGAAGTGTGATCCCAAAGGCTCCGAGATATGTTTGAAATGTTGCTGTTTTCAGAATTTACATACTTACATTGATTCAAAATGAGACTCTGTAGCATAGTATTTAGTACATTAGTACATTATATTTTATGTGACATCTTAATTTATAATCCTCCAGGAATAAACACGTCATGTGCATCTCACTTGTCTGTTTTGGACCATGCAGACACGCTGTATGTCCCTCATACTTCTCAGAGTACATAATACATTTCAAGAGTTCCTTATAAAAGGACAAACAGCATGAAATAGTTAAGTTGTTTTGTTCCCTCTGATTTGAAGTAGACAATGAACAGTTCATTGACTCTTATTGACTCATTGACACTTGATAACCCAACTTTCTCAACACTCTGGGCTGGTCATGTTGATTATGGCGCCCCCTATTGACAAAGCACTAATTCTCATATCTTTACTTATCTTTACCTGTCGTAGTTCCACAGCATGCAGACTTTTACATTGTCTGACACCTACCCTGCTGCAGCATTTGCACACATTGAAAATGACTAAACAGGAAAAAGAAATCTTGGCGGCAGGTTCCTCAGGGAAGACATGACATTAAAAAAACAAACTACTGACTTGTGGCGGACGAAGCAGCTCACTCACAATTCTTGCAGAAAACATTGGCAGGGCCAGCCAGAGCAATTTCAGTCTGAGTGAAAACTTGGCCTGCATTTACACGTGCTGTTTAACACTTCTCAAGTTTTTTCCAGGAGTTTGAAAATGTGAACAAGGCTATCCTGTAGAGGCATCATTATTCATTTTAAGACCTGTGTACATCTAGCGTTCTTTTCTGAGTGCTGTTGTCTTTTTCAAATATTTCCTGTGAGGATAGCGAGTTCGCAGCAGCTCTCGAGGACGCTTAGAGACAAGGTGCAGCACTGACAGTGTCCTTTTTCTGAGTGATCATTAAGAAGACCGATTCTTTAACTTTTCAGAAGTGTGCTGTTGACGTCGCCTGCGCTCTTTCCAAAACATATGATGTTCTCTGTAATTTTCTCTCCTACAGCTAGTGCACATTAGCCACATCCTCATTGCTCCATGTGAAATACAATGCAAAGCAACAGAGCAATGTCAGTATACAGTGGCTGTTTTTCAGAGACTGTTGTCATAGAGACAACACATGTAGCACTTTCAGTTTCAGCACACAAGGTCTTCATCCCGAAAAAACGCTTAATGGACAAAGGCATAAGTCTGTTTCATGACCAGCTTAAAAGTCCTTACGTGAGTGTTGACTTTGCTTTCAGGAGTTCATCTGTGTAACATACATTATGTCAGTTGTGTTTGTAATATACTAGACTGTATTTCAGTTTAATCACTTTTTAAATTATAACTAAAAGTTAACATTTTATCCAGTTGTTATATGCTTTTTAAGATAAATGTTTCAGTGGTATTAAAAGAAGAGGAGGAGGAGGGGAAGATCTGCAGCAAACACACAAGGCATTCAGTGGTCATTTGTGGGAGATTTGTGGTTTCTCCACCTGGTCGAGTCAACCCCTCACAACCTCTGCCATCATGCTTTCACCTTCCACAAGGATTGAAGGAGATTAAGTGCCTCAGTGGAGCACGGTGCCAAATTAAACATCTTCTCGCTATCTGTATCACTTCCCTCTGCCTTTCTCCCAGACTCCTCGAGGTCGTTTTTTTCTTTTCATTCTCTCAGCGTCTGACCACTGATTGCTTTTTCTGTCCTCTGAAAATCCCTCCTTTAACACAAAACTGAGCTTGTTTTTGATTTCTTGATACAGGTAGAGTAATGCAGCCTGGGTTTCATGGGCAGAGGCAAAGCTGCAGGATTTACCCTCTCAGATATAAAAGGTAACCCTGGGGAGGCAGCTGGAATAAAGAAAATTCTACAGTAGTTTATGTTTTATGCCTATTTGGCTTACTTTGTTATAAAGTTGCCAAATACTGTGACTGTTAAACAACCAATTAAAACAACCAATAAAAAAATACTGTCTTGACCCTCTATCAACGTCACCTCGACCAATAAAAGAGCCCAACATCTCCGGGAGAAAATAAGCCCTGTTTGGAGGGAATAATTGACCGCCTCCCACTGTGAGTTATCATCACATTTATCCACAGACAGATCAATGCAAACCCATTCATCAAAAAGACTGTGTGTTTACGTGTGAGAGTGTGTGTTTGAGTGCACTTACTTGTGGACTTCCTCACGTGTCCACCCACAGCTGTCCGGTCGCTCTCGTGTCAGATGATCGATCACCAGATTCTAATTTCATGGGAGTTCCGTGCGATCGATGGGAAGCTGGCTGTAGAGGACGAAGAACAGGATTAAGATGACCTTTCCATGTTGTCATAAAACTCGTAATGCCTCCTGTGACAAGACTCGCTAAGCGAGTCATAAAGTCTGTGACTTTATGTTCATTTTTTTAATTGGATAATTTCATTAAAAGTGCCAGGAAAAAAAAACATGTGGAAGGATTGTAGCCATTAGCATTAGCCATTAGGGCTTTTTACTTAAAGGAAGACAGCACCTTCTGTAAATAAGCAAAGTCAAAGACAAAAACCGAGAAAACTAAGAAGCAGCTCTAGATGATAATAACATTGAACTGCAAAGGCAGTAATGTGATTCAACTTTTAGATTCAGCACCACATTAAAGGAAAATCATGAATAAAGGTGAGGCTAACCTTAAGTAGAACACAAGTACTTTTGTCAAAAAGAAAAATAAATAAAATGACGAGCACTCTAATCGAGGACTCTGCTTTGGAGGACTAACTGTAATCATATCAATCCACAGTATTAAGTCTAGTGAATGTAACGCCGGCCTGTTTACCGAATTTTGCAGTTTTGCTCTTCTGCTCAAAAACAGTCCTTTTCCACTCACTCTGCCTGCTGGCCACGCCCACCTCATCAAGCTCAATTTAGCTCACCTGTGTGAGCTCATTTCCTCATCAGCAATCCAACATGTGTAAGTGTCTCCTGTTCACCCAAACTTTGTTTTGCTGTACTATAAGAGAGGTGCAATTGATATCAGGATCCTTGAACATTTCTGAATCCATTATCAAGTATTTAAAGCTTCATTTTAACATATGTATACATTACAGCAATAAACACAATGATAGCGATTCTTTAGTGTGTTTCCTGTTTTTATGTGAATCTGAGTTTTAGTTGAAAGATTAGATAGAGAAAAAAAAGATATATCTGGTCTATTAGCCTCAGGTCTGCCAAGAAAACTGAATACAACCTAACAAGCAAACAAATTGCAATAGCACGACTCTGAATGTATATGCATGTCATAATACGCTCAGCTACCCCCGGGGCATGGGTATTAACTTAGATGTCTTATAAGATTGGATTTTGCTTCCTTAACATTTGCAGGGAAATGTGATAATACTGGAAAGTGAAATGTGCATCAACAGACCGTCACAAATATGGTCAAATGGAGTTCTATGTTGACAGGTCGTTGACATATTTTTGGTCGTCTCACAAACAGTAAGTGACAAAGACAAGGAATCTCACATTAAAAAAAACGCTCAAAGGAAGTAAATTCAACTTAAATGAACAATTAAACATTAAACAATCATAATTATGTAAGTCAGATAGGTCACTTCAGTCACTTGAATAAAGCTTTTGAGAAAAGCTTTATTCAAGTTAAGAACATAAATAAGAAAAATGATCTTAAGGACAGTACCGAAGAAAATGTAATTTGTCAAATGTCCAAGATCTGGTGTGGTGAGACCCACTAAAAGTCCCAGAAAGATTGAAAGTAAAATTTATCTTTAACCATGAATGACAGGGTAATTCCTGGTGTGTTAAGGGCTAATTCATTTTCCTGAAGTGTACATTTGGGGGAGATTTAGAGGAGGCTTACTGAAGGTCACCAAAAGCAGTTATCCAAAACTGAGCGCTATCAGATGGTGAGAGACAGTGGAAGATTTGTGTTCAGTGTTTTTGTTCTGTTAGTGGTGCTGGTGGTACAAAACCCAAACAAAGCTGACAATCAATTCTATAGCTATACACAGGTTAACAGGTGATCGCTGAATTAAGAAAGAGGACTGATTCAAAAGATTCAAGAAGCTTGAGAAATACAGACACATTACACAAATGTAATGTAAAAGACCCATCTTGAATTTAGCTTGAGCACAACTCTACCATGGGGCTACTGACTAAGGATCGAGGAGACAGCAGGTTTGGAACTCG
The DNA here is from genome assembly GCF_947650265.1 of Symphodus melops. Taxonomy (NCBI): domain Eukaryota; kingdom Metazoa; phylum Chordata; class Actinopteri; order Labriformes; family Labridae; genus Symphodus; species Symphodus melops. The sequence goes on from NC_136705.1 coordinate 21,186,698, forward strand.
AGAAGCAGTCCGTGATTATTGACTCTATTCAACTCAATGGCAAAAATTAACAGTAAGTGACAAAGACAAGGAATCTGCAATATCTATCTTAAATGGTGTGTTCGTATTACTTCTGCTGATTAAAACTTCTGTAAGCAACTTTACCCATTTCAAATGTAAAATATGCATATGTGATGTAAGATAAGTGTGTGTGTGGTTGGGTAAGTGTGTGTGTGTATGTGCGTGTGTGTGTGTTCTGCTGTCTCCCTTCATGCGTGTGTTGCAAAGAATACACTGGGCTTCGTGACTGTGGGACTTTGCTTAATCTGTGAAACACAAAATGAGTTTTTATATTATTAAACACACAAACACACTTCGATATGCCTCTGCCGACACGTGCATGGCCTTCAGTGAGTTTGTTTGTGTTTGTGCGACTTAGAGACATAACCACGAGGCTTAGAGCTCCACAGTGTAAACATTGCCTCCCCTCCCGCCTGTCTGATATCTATAAGAAAATTCCCCTCAGCGCAGACGGCCCTAAATCTGTCTATTCACTTATCTCTCCGACTTCTTTCAGCGCACGGGGACACAGTATACCCACATGAACCCACTTACTCCTTCCCTCCCACACTCAAACACACACACACACACACACACACACACACACACACACAGGTCACTTACAGTGCCAAACTCTCAGACTTATGACATCCCATGCTTAATTCATGAGTCCAAATAAAAGTGCATGAAATAATCATGAATAGGGGCCATATTCACAAAGCCATGTGAAGCTAAAAGGTGGTCCTAATTGGCACATTTAGGGAACAATTTCTGAAAGTGATGTGCTTTTCACTCCTGCGTTTTAAAAGCCTCTCTAAAAGCAGTTCTCCAAGTTGAAGAAAAAAAACATTACCAAGAATAGTTAGAGGGAGGTCTGGTGAGGATAAAACAAATCTTTTCTTTGACATATAAAATACAGTATATGGGCGATAAATGCCTTACTCCATCACGATGCTTGTTAGCCTGCTGCAATTATGTGATCCCTTTTAAAATCATTACATCAATCTGACTAAGGCTGGTGGAGAAAAATACAATTCCCTCATTATTGTCTTCAGCATGTTGCATCTCTTTTCATTTCGACTGGCAGCGGTAACTACTGCAACAATTGCTTCTCCATCAGCTACTTAAAGACACCTTACAAACACCTCTGTGTCTCTTCGTTGCCTTCAAAAACTTCACTGTGAATCGTTTCTTTATGGAAACTCCTCCAGACTCCAAGAAACTTCTTGAACTTCTTTTTTAAGGAAGCAGGGAGGGATTATTTTTAGCGGTAAGATAAAACACTGAGCGAAGCGCGACCTCAAGCACATTTGAAAGCTGTTTTTGAGCTGTGGATCCTGCAAACAGGATTAATGTCACAAGGAGGTGATTTACAAGCTTTAATTCCGTGTCCTACGAGCATAAGTTGGTGGGAGAATTTGTTCTGCTGTGTCTTGTTTTAGAGAGCTTCTTATTTTGTTTATGAACAAATCCTTGAAGGAGGAATGTGCGACATTTTACACATAGATACAGCAGAAATCCAGTCTCTCCTGTGTAGATATCTTTGAATCATGACTGTCTACAATGAGTGTGAAGCGTGAGTCTCGCTTTACTGTTGTCAGAGTCGTGTTTACATCCTGTTTAAACAGACAGAAAGGCGTTGCGTATAAAGCTGTTTTCGTCACAAGCTATTTGCCCAAATGTGCTAACATTAGCCTGCTAACACAACAATGCAGAGCACAGGCAATTGCAGCATCGAGCAACTTACAGTTTTGTCCACCGCTTGCACTTAATGGTGCAAAACTAGCATGCATTCTAATGTGTAACTCTTATGTGACTGACCATCATCATCAAGGCCCAGTGAGTGATAAATTTGACTGTTAGAAGAAAGTAGGATGAGATTCAAACTGGTAAATGGACTCGGACTTGTAGAGCGGTTTTCTGGTCTTGTAACCATTCTAGGCACTTTTACACAACTTTTTAATTTCATCCATTCACACAGGCCACTGAAGTTGCTATACTAGTATACTATTCTATTAAAACACATTCACGCTGTGCTGGTGTAACAGTGGGAACAATTTGGGGTTGCCTAAGGACACTTCGACATGTGACTGCACCTGGGATTGAACCCTCAACCCCCCCCAAAAAAAAAAAAAAAAAAAAAAATGTTTTAAGGACAGCTGTTAAAAACCTTCTTACAACTTGACTTCTGAGTGATGGTCTACACACGATGGACTGATGGTGATGGACTGTTTAAGCTACTCTTTAAAATTTGCAGCTATTGAAACCAAATTAGGGTCCACAATGTCCTCCCATGAAAACACGAAAGGTTGTGGACTGAATCCTTGAAGTGTTTATTTGAGTATCATTTTCTAGTTCCAGATTTTTATTGTCTCATCTATCTCATTAACGCTGAGCTACATGCTGCCTCTCTGCTCTGAGACTCTTCAAATGTTCTTCTATTTATGTATTATTTATACTTCGCACTCCTTCCCGCCGTGTTTGTGAGTCTTTTTTCGGTCTCATTGTCTCTGAATATTCTGGTATTACTCTACAGGATTTAACCTACAAAAAGACAGTGCCAGTTGTGTTTACCATGGAGCATGAAACATCCACGGGGACTTGATTACAGAAAATCACATTCATAATTACCCTAGACATTTAAATAATGGGGGTGATTAAGCAACATTAGAGAGCACTGGGGAATATTTGCTCATCATATACTGAGAGGAAGATGATTTAAAGCAGCATGCACGCATGAATAAGAAAACTAGCCGAATCTTCAAAGGACCTGCTGCTTTGTGCTACTTGTTGCTGGGATAGTTTCAGAGATAACAAAAGCATACAATGAAGACACCTTATTGAGAAGATTCAAAAATGATATGATTTAAAAAGCATTGAAATAATACAAAACCTTTAGAAGAGGGTAAAGTGTGGTTATAAATAGGCAGGGCTGTCTTTGAGTTTGGCTTAAATTGAGAAAAGGAAATGCTTGAAGATGAAAAATACCTAAAAAATGGAAAAAATGTATTGATTATATTTGAATAAATATGAATTTAAATAAAAACAATCATAGAAACGCATGCGCACAGGAACCAATAGCTTTACTTTCTATCAATCTGGCTCCAAATCTGTTCATCTAAACTGCATGCTGTGCTATCTGAGGCCTGCAGAAATTGAAAAGAGGAAATGCCTGAAAGTCTGATAAAAAATGAAAACTCTGCTCTGGTTCAGATCCTGTCAGTGTGAATTTATTATGACCACCCCAAACATGCACACACATTCCCAAACGCATTCACTCTGCCACATTCTGCAGCACTTTAACCTGCGGCTCAGAAGCCCTTCATAAATTATTCTGTGTCCATTCTCTCCATGCCCGCTCGCTGGAACACTGAACTCTAATAGCAGCCAGGAGCTTGCCCAGTGCTCCACGATGG